>NW_027455978.1:0-27311 GCF_040206685.1 Ascaphus truei | reverse complement strand
TGACAACAGACTCGGTCAGGGAGTAAGTTGGAAACAGAATGAGGAGGCCTCAGAGTAACAGAGGCAGCTTCTCTGGCCATGACCCGATGACTGCCGTAATGCAATAAGGGACTTGCAGGGATATTCAACCAAGAATGTTGTCATATCACATGCAGATTGCCATCTCACTGGTGGAAGTTGGGGTCAGTACAAATCATGTCAGGTCTCTGGCTGCAAAAGGTGTTAATGTGTTTCTCCCCTCTGATATCATGCTCCGGTACTTGGCCTGTCTCAGAATAATCTGCAGTGACATTACCTGATGTGACGGGAAGGGCTCATAATGAAGTCCTTGGGGGAGTGTAAGAGGCTAAACGTTAAAAATGTCACTATAATTGAACTGATCACATGGTCAGGCCCTGAAGGGATCTCCAGGGTGTGCTCCGACCCCCAGTAATGGGGAACTACAAGGATGCAAATAAGAAATATCAATTCCAGGCCTCAAGAAATGCTTAGAGAATAACCATCATGGAGTCCAAGTTACAGAACAATGATCCCAAAATATTTTATTCAAATGTATACAATAAAGTTAAAATATGTTATTCAATATACAACCAGCACTAGAACAAACAGACAGGGAAAAAAAATATATACAAAGTAAAACAGACTGCAGATAACCGGTTCTTCTGTAGATGGAAGGCACAAACTTCCTGCTCGATACTCTGCCTCGGTTTTTCCCTGGTTTCTGATGATCATGACACGATGCAGTACAGAAATACTACAAATTATACCACAGACAGACAGGGACTCTTGCACACTGCAGGGAGAGAACCTCTGGGGCCAAGAATGACATAAAGTACTGTCTAAATTTAACATAGGTTGAACTTGATGGACGCATGTCTTTTTTTCAACCTCATCTACTATGTAGCTGTTTCAGTTGAGGGCAGGGATCAGCCACAAGACTGCACGCTCCAAAGTGTCCTGGGACTTACATATATATGATGGGGAAGGCAGGAACCGCTTTATGTTATCACAGCTCTTCTCTGCAGGGTGAAGAAATATTTGCGAAGACCAGGAGTACCATCATATGAGGCTTAAGGACTTGCAAAGCGACAGAACGGCACCAAAATCTTTCCTATGAGGACATCATGAGATCGAAAAACTGACTGTTTACGCAGAGTGTAAAGGTGCAAGGGATCAGGAGACTGACCTTAATATTTTGTGTATCAGTGTTATTCAAGTGATCTCCAAAGGAGGAACAATATGTGCAGCTGTGCGCCCACGCCTAATTCTCGTGTAGTGAGGTGCGATCATGTACATAGATCAGGTGATATACAAAACATGGTTAATTAAAACCCAGCTGCGATTTAAGTGGATATGTAAGAACAGAGGAGGAATTCTGAAGACACACTGGACAAGTGCATGCGAGTCTTGTACACATCCAATCACGTCTCCGATCTCAATGAGGTCAAACACAAAGTGTGACCACAAACAAAAACAGTGGACATGGAGAAGTTGGAGGGTTTTATTACAGATGTTGCATCCTGGAGAGTTCCCCATCATTGTACTAGGATTTACAAATACAAAATCAGTGTTTAAAGCCTGTATATAGAATATGACTGCCCACCCCCCTTATTTTCTTCTCTGGTATTAAACCTTCATTAAAAATACAAACAAAACAAAAACATCTGTTTATTCCATCTTCTAGATGGTAAAGCTCCTTTTAAAGACCTATTGTGCTATTGCGTATAAATCAGAGGTGGGCAACTCCAGTCCATGAGGGTTGGAGTTGCCCACTCCCGGTGTAAATTGATGCATCAGATTGTTATGCTTGTTAATGTCTTTCACCTGTTGTGCTGAGCTGCAGAAAACATTGGCGCATAAGAAATACGTACTCATTTGCCGTTATAACAAGGTCTTGGGTATTACTGGAGAATCGCCCTGCTCACGCCCCAGTGGGGAGGACACTCTGACTCGGGGGTTCAGTTGGCCCAGCAATGTTGGTCTTCCTCTCACTCTGCTGTGTGCGGTCTCGTTCTGATACCTTTGCTACAAGACGGGATGGAGGTTCTGGTCACTGGTCCTGGCCGGAAAAGTCGGAGGCCCAGCTCTGCTGTGTGCATTGTACGGAGGTAATGAATAAGTCTTATGGAAGTGATCGTAAGGAAGTCCCACGTTACTGAAAGGATGTAATGTAATTTATATGAACTATACACATTCGTTATTACTCCTATACAGCTCGTTTCACGGAATTGCAGATTTTCTGTGGCACGTGAGAGAAAAATCCTGTGATTGCACAGGTGTGAGGGAAACACTAAAAGAAAAAGGGGCTCGTACGGCACATTACTAATAAATAGGAGAAAGGACACCTGATGGCGTTGTGTTGCATGTTAAACAAAACAGGCAGGTGTGTTATTTGTGTGTGCATTTTTTTTTAAAGATCTTTTAAGAAAAAAAGTACGATGACTATTTTAAAAGTTTATTTATTGGGTTTATTACCGTATTCTAAAAACAAGCAGATGTATTGAAACAAATATAGCACATGCAGTTAGAATCCTTTCAATGTACAATTACAAAAATTGATTGTTGCATGTCTGATATAAAAGAAAAAAGGGACACGGCTTAAGTGTTTTATATGGAGATGAAAACAAATACTCACTGGATTTAATTATATCCATCTAAAATGAGGAAAACAAAAAAGTGGCATTTTCCATAACAGAATTAAAAAACATTTATATATATAAAAAAAAAAATCTGATAATAAAGGAGAACAGCAATAACAAGGAAACATTGGAAATCCTCAGGAAAGTGGGCCGAGCAGCTTCCTGAGCAAATCTGTAGAAGGTGAATGTTCTCTCCCGGGGATAAGAGACAGTTTGCCTCCAGATGGGAATTATCTTGATTTCTTTACAGTAGTCGCCATGGGAAAAATATTTTTTCGCTGTGTCCCCGCCTTCAGAAATTTCCCTGGGACGCGACATCATGGCTGGCTGCACATGGCTCAGAAATCCCACCAAAAACCGCAAGGACCGAGAAATTCTCAGGGAATAACACACCAGTACAGACTAGGACAAACGTCCTCCCCGGACAGCAGATCCAAGCGGACTACAATGGAAACCCTCTGGTGCAACCCACGGACAGAATGGGCTAGATTGTTCATGCACCAACCAGCAGAATTTGGGATCCAGTCAGGAATTTCAGGACATCACATGGTTGTAACAGACCTCATACCTGTGGACACCTGGCACAGTTTAACTTCTCTTTGGTAAATGTTACTTTTGCTAATCCACATGCTGAAGACGAATGTGCTGTGGAAGAGTTCCACCCCTCATTCTCTGCACAAGCTCATGGACAAAATGGTTATTTTTTTCTTAAAGTTTAAAAATATGAAGTGAATCCGTATTTGCTGGCAATCATTACCCAGAAACTGTACCAGTTGCTACTAAAGATGTTTAGTCAACATAATGCCTACCTCATAGTCCTAAACGCTGGTTCAGAGACCGCTGTGACTGCAACATAAGTTAATAAGGGTTCTCACGACTGCAGCCACAAGAAAGACCTGACCAGGTGTGTGGTCAGACTGCCACCATAACAGGGGTTCCACCTGTGAACACCATGCTTTTGAAGTGTTGTTTCATTAAAAATAGGGCAAATTATGCAATTAAATAACAGGGACATAGAACGTTTTACATGTAACGTACCCAAGCCTTTAATACCATCTATAACTATGTCTAAGTGTTAATATTTTATATCAAATGTGTGGAAGACAAAAAGCTGTGAAGATGTATCTAAGATCAGACTTCTATTTGTATACAGAGCTCAGTATTATGAGGTCAGTGTACAAAAGATCTTAGGCCGTGACCCATGAATAGGTTCTGTAACCTATTCAGTTGTATACTCATTCTCCTATCTGCAGACACCGTGAGGATCAGAGAGCGCGCGCACATCATGTTAGTCCTGTTGCAAAGAGAGCCAAGTCAGGATTTGGAAAGTTTATTACCATATGACATGGAACCAAATCTGGACCAGAAAAATGTGTCCATGATTATACCTAGACGTACAGTGGTGCTGCCCAAAATAGGACCGTAGCAATGTGTTACACGGCTGTGAGAAAGCGTGTGCAGGACAAACCGCGCATAAAAAGGTCACAATAATGGTCTTTGATACCTGTGTCCATTTACTTTTTTTACACTCCTGAATCATTTGAGATCAGCGCTGGAAAACACGAATGCTATGTCAGTTTCTGTCATTGGAGACGCAGACCCCCCCTTCCATCACCTCAACTGCATGAATCCCTTTGTACAGGTTTGAAGCTGCACTTGGCAGCAAAGCATTCACAGAAGTAACTGCTCACTAAGGAACCCTGAGCACAGAGCCTCGGGCAGAGCTTACTGCATTGATTACATAGAGCTGCATTTGAGAAAGCGTCATGGAATGAAGAGCATGCAGGACATCGTCCCTTAAACCGAAAATATTGTGACTTTTTTTGTCCCCATGAGATGATCCACAAAAAGAACAAGCAGAGAGCGCACCAAGTTTAAGGTATATAAATTTATATAGATAAAAAGTCCCACTGGGTGGACTACAGTATTAACAATAAAATAAATCACTTACAAACTAGCTAAGGCGTGCGGAGCGGAGACCGGGAGATCCACTGGTGAGATCAGGCGGTTAGATGAAAACGGGTTTGGACCCACGATGCTCCGTTGATCGCGTCCTCTCTCCAACCGGTACACCTCTCCAGCCTGTGGATGCTCACGCAGCAGCCCATTGTGACCCCAACGCGTTTCACACTATGTGCTTCGTCAGGAGTTCACTCATCACAAAGGCACAATGTTCTTGCTTCGCGATAAGCTCTTGTGCTGGACACGTAACAAAACATTTCTTCATTCAGAGCTGCAGGTTTTCCTTAAAGTAACATTCCTTACATAGGGGCCTTTGAACTGCAGAAAAAACGCTCAGGAACGATACAGCGGCGAGAAAGTTTGTGAACCCCGTAGGATTTGCACATTTCAAACCTAAAATGTTATTAGATCTTAATCCAAGTCCTAATAATGGATAAAGTTAGCCTGATCAAACAAATTACACAAAAACATGATACTTTTTCAACATTTATTTATCCACAAATGGTTCAACATCCGATATCCACGTGTGAAAAAGTCTGTGACCCTTTAGATTCAGTACCTTGTGGCGACCCCTTGAGCAGCAATGACTTCAACGAAGCGTTTCCTGTAACTGCTGGTCAGTCTCTCACATCGGGTTTGAGGAATTTTGGCCCATTCCTCTTTACAGAACTGCTTCAACTCAGTGACATTTGAGGGCTTTCTTGCATGGACAGCTTGCTTCAGGTCCTCCCATAACATTTCAATGGGGTTTAGGTTCAGAGTTTGACAAGCCCATTCGAAGACTCTGAATTTTTTTTCTTTTGTAGCCATTCTTGTGTAGATCTGCTTGTATGTTTAGGATAATCATCAATCTGCATGACCCACTTTCGCTTCAGCTCACAGATGGATGATTTGACATTCTCCTCTAGAATCTTCTGCTACAATGCAGAATTTGTGCTTGTGTCAATAATCGCCAGCCATCCAGGTACTGAGGCAGCAAAGCAGCCCCAAACCATCACACTCCCACCACCATGCTTGACGGTTGGGATGAGGTTCTTCAGTTCGAAAGCAGTGTTTGGTTTTTGCCAAGCCTAACGTTTCTCATTGAAGCCAAAAAGTTCTAACTTGGACTAGTCTGTCCAGAGAACATTGTTCCAGACGTCTTGTGGATCATCTATGTGCTCTTAGGCGAACTAAAGACAGGCAACAATGTTTTTAGAACAGTGGTTTCCTCACGGATATCCTTTCATGAACACCATTCTGGTTCAGTCTTTTCTGATAGTTGAGTCATGAAAACTCACATTAGCCAAAGCGAGAGTGGCCTGCAGATCCTTGGATGCTACTCTGGGGTTCTTTGTGACTTCTTGGATGATTTGCCAGTTTCTTCTAGGAGAGATTTTGGTAGGACGACCGCTCCTGGGTAGAGTGACTGGTCTTGAACTTTCTCAATTTGTAGACTGACAGTGGATTGGTGTAGCCCCAAATACTTAGAAATGGTTTTGTAACCCTTTCTAGACTGATGAGTATCAATAGCTGCTTTTCTGAGGTCAAGAGATTTCTTTTGATCGTGGCATGACGGGTTTCCACACACCTGTATGGTGAAAACCAAACGCAAAGTTTCTGACCTTTATATACAGTAGAGTTGGGCCTCCCAAACTCAACCCTGAAGACAATCTACCTCATTATTTAAACACCCAATTCTAATTATCCCCTTTAATTTAGCTCATAAAACCAGGGTTTCACTTACTTTTGCACATACCCTGACTCTTAGCTACTCATTGTTTCTCTAATTCAAACATCATTTTGTTTCAAAAGACATGGAATTGGTTAATATAAACCCTATTGGATATTTAAGACTTGTTTTGATTCAAGGTGGTTATAATGGAAAGCTATGGAATTTCATTAATCATTGGGGTTCACAAACTTTCTCGCCACTAAGTGTTCAGGGGTAACAGTTCACACTAAGCCCCATGGGCAGTGTTACAGTATTTAGGGCCATATGCATGTCGTTATAGGCAGAGGGTGGCCCTTCTCTGCCACCATATAAACATCCGATCTTGTAGCCTATGGCGCCTTCCACGCAAATGGAGCGGCACTTAGAAGCAAAGACACAGAAAATGCTTTTATCTTCCGCGTCAATGTTCTCTTGCAGAAAACCAGGTGTGCAGAGCTGAATGCAAAGATTCTTTGCATCAACTTTTCGGTATAAACAGTGGCGTTGGCTTTTATTTGGCGGTGGAACTCAGACGAAAGCTTTGGAAGAGGGTATCAATGTTACGAGGATGAGACTGTGGGAACTTCCACCAAAAATACTCCCAGCTCAGATTTCTTGCAAGTTTAAGTGCATCTTTAATACATAATATACAAATTACGTGTAAATACACACATCTCATGTTTGTAGATTATTTTACAGTTCGACAAATGACAAATCAAAATGCCCTCATGTAACCAAAACAGCTTTATTTAAGTTTAATACAAATGACCAGTTATATTATACATCAAACACAAGCCTGATAATACTAAATACTTATTAGATTGCTAAACGTAAGAAATGTTGGAAACAGCTGCCTGTACACGTCGTGCATTTTAACGTCACTTCCGCACCCACCTATTCCAACGCTGTCTGATCCAAATCCGTTTATATAAAAAGCTGTAACCGACGAGTAGATTTCGGTTGTGGAGATGTAGGGGTTGCACAAATCTTTTTCTGTCACCGATTCTTCAGGAGTGGTTACATTCAAACGTGTTTTTCTGCTACTTTACATAGATATGAAATACAAGTCAGTCACCGCACCAAGGAGAAGCAAGTAAACTTCTGAAAATGACAGAATAAAGGTGTAACTATCCGAGGCTCCATGAAGGATAGTCCCACATGTTCAGCCGTAATAGGCATGGGACATTATGTGGACATCCAGAATCTTGAAAGATTCTGTTTTTTTGGCGAAAAGGGAGAACATTCTTAAACACTTATATCCAGATTTCCCAATTCTGCAAAAACTGAGAAAAGATCTTTGTTTTGTGTTTCAACTAAGTTTTTCCAGAAACTCCATGCTTTCTACCCCAGAACCCCATGGCCTTCTACCCCAGAACCCCCTGACCTATCCCAGCAGAGAAAACTCCTGGGGAAAAAACGTTCATATTGAGCTGGATGTCAGAGCAAACTTTTGGTGAAACATGAACTGAAGTAGACAGTTTCCATCCCAAAACCAAGCGGTTAAGCTTTGAAATAAACGCACACGTCAGACAATGACTCAAAGCAAACAAGTTTTGGGCTATTCCTGTTACTAAGGACATTTTATTGTTACATTCTCAGTATAGGAAGCTACACGTACAGTACACATACAGTATAAAATAAGGAACTGTGAGCGCTGACAGTAGCAACTCAGGAACATGCACAATGTAGGGATTAGCATGCAGTCTAGCAGGAGAGTCCGTGGACAAGCGAGATTGTTCAGGATTCAACCCATATCTTACGGAAACTACAAAAAAACTAAAACATTCCCCCAGCAAATGTTACGCGAGGCAGCTCGTCCTCCATCTTCAAAACAAGACCTAGAAAAAAGAAACACTTCTCAGTGACGGCAAATTACAATCTCTCATAAAACAGCAGAGGTCGGAACACGTCGCCATGCCATGGCTGGTCTGCACAGCAAGCGAAGGGTTACAGAATAACGGGGCACCGTGCTTATTCCTGAACGGACACAAAGCAAGATTCCTGCTGTAGTGTTGATTTGTTTTCACTTGTAATTGAGTAGACCAAATCACCCACTTGGTGTCTGTTACGTTACTCTACTCGTGTGTAGTCACATGATTGAGGACACATGGGGGCACGGAAGGGACGGTTACAGTTGTATTCACACCAGATTTAGCGCGGCCTGGAATTATTTACTCACCTTCACGTGCTAACAACTTAAATATATTTGGTGCGGTTTAATGCTCTGTCCGCCAGGTGCCCGCTTTCGTCTGTGATCTTCTCCCAGTCCGTCTGCCCCATTACAAAACCTATTGCTCTTTTCCGATCAGCGTCCTTCTTTTCTTCCAGATCTGCCCATCTGACCTATCAACAAAAAGCAGCATTTGGTTTGTTGTATAATAGGTACGTGAAAACCACTGAAGAAATGGTGTTCTAATGGGAAAGATACACACCACCTACAAACACAGACATTACAGACACTCAAACAGGCTCAGGATTCATAGAAAACACTGAAACCAACAGCACATTGCAGCAGCTGTCAGGAAGCGCAGAGCTGTGTGTCGGCAAGCTCTGAGATTGCAGAGCTGTGTCCGACAGGGGCTGATATTGCACAGCGCAGAGCTGTGTGTCCGACGGGCTGATATTGCACAGCGCAGAGCTGTGTGTGTCTGACAGGGGCTGATACTGCACAGCGCAGAGCTGTGTGTCCGACAGGGGCTGATATTGCACAGCGCAGAGCTGTGTGTGTCTGACAGGGGCTAATATTGCACATCGCAGAGCTGTGTGTGTCTGACAGGGGCTGATACTGCACAGCGCAGAGCTGTGTGTCCGACGGGCTGATATTGCACAGCGCAGAGCTGTGTGTGTCTGACAGGGGCTGATACTGCACAGCGCAGAGCTGTGTGTCCGACAGGGGCTGATATTGCACAGCGCAGAGCTGTGTGTGTCTGACAGGGGCTAATATTGCACATCGCAGAGCTGCGTGTCTGGCAGGGGCTGATATTGCACAGCGCAGAGCTGTGTGTCTGGCAGGGGCTGGTATTGTACAGCACAGAGCTGTGTGCCTGGCAGGGGCTGATATTGCACAGCGCAGAGCTGTGTGTCCGACAGAAGCTGATATTGCACAGCGCAGAGCTGTGTGTCTGGCAGGGGCTGATATTGCAGAGCTGTGTGTGTCTGGCAGGGGCTGATATTGCAGAGCTCTGTGTGTCTGGCAGGGGCTGATATAGCAGGGCTGTGTGTGTCTGGCAGGGGCTGATATAGCACAGCGCAGAGCTGTGTGTGTCTGGCAGGGGCTGATATTGCACAGCGCAGAGCTGTGTGTGTCTTGCAGGGGCTGATATTGCACAGCGCAGAGCTGTGTCTTGCAGGGGCTGATATTGCACAGCGCAGAGCTGTGTGTCTGGCAGGGGCTGATATTGCACAGCTGTGTGTGTCTGGCAGGGGCTGATATTGCAGAGCTGTGTGTGTCTGGCAGGGGCTAATATAGCAGGGCTGTGTGTGTCTGGCAGGGGCTGATATAGCACAGCGCAGAGCTGTGTGTGTCTGGCAGGGGCTGATATTGCACAGCGCAGAGCTGTGTGTGTCTGGCAGGGGCTGATATTGCACAGTGCAGAGCTGTGTGTGTCTGGCAGGGGCTGATATTGCACAGCGCAGAGCTGTGTGTCTCTGGCAGGGGCTGATATTGCACAGCGCAGAGCTGTGTGTGTCTAGCAGGGGCTGATATTGCACAGCGCAGAGCTGTGTGTGTCTTGCAGTGGCTGATATTGCACAGCGCAGAGCTGTGTGTGTCTAGCAGGGGCTGATATTGCACAGCGCAGAGCTGTGTGTGTCTTGCAGGGGCTGATATTGCACAGCGCAGAGCTGTGTGTGTCTAGCAGGGGCTGATATTGCACAGCGCAGAGCTGTGTCTTGCAGGGGCTGATATTGCACAGCGCAGAGCTGTGTGTCTCTGGCAGGGGCTGATATTGCAGAGCTGTGTGTGTCTGGCAGGGGCTGATATTGCAGAGCTGTGTGTGTCTGGCAGGGGCTAATATAGCAGGGCTGTGTGTGTCTGGCAGGGGCTGATATAGCACAGCGCAGAGCTGTGTATGTCTGGCAGGGGCTGATATTGCACAGCGCAGAGCTGTGTGTGTCTGGCAGGGGCTGATATTGCACAGTGCAGAGCTGTGTGTGTCTGGCAGGGGCTGATATTGCACAGCGCAGAGCTGTGTCTCTCTGGCAGGGGCTGATATTGCACAGCGCAGAGCTGTGTGTCTAGCAGGGGCTGATATTGCACAGCGCAGAGCTGTGTGTGTCTTGCAGTGGCTGATATTGCACAGCGCAGAGCTGTGTGTGTCTAGCAGGGGCTGATATTGCACAGCGCAGAGCTGTGTGTGTCTAGCAGGGGCTGATATTGCACAGCGCAGAGCTGTGTGTGTCTTGCAGTGGCTGATATTGCACAGCGCAGAGCTGTGTGTGTCTAGCAGGGGCTGATATTGCACAGCGCAGAGCTGTGTGTGTCTCTAGCAGGGGCTGATATTGCACAGTGCAGAGCTGTGTGTGTCTGGCAGGGGCTGATATTGCACAACGCAGAGCTGTGTGTGTCTCTAGCAGGGGCTGATATTGCACAGCGCAGAGCTGTGTGTCTGGCAGGGGCTGATATTGCACAGAGCAGAGCTGTGTGTCTGGCAGGGGCTGATATTGCACAGTGCAGAGCTGTGTGTGTCTGGCAGGGGCTGATATTGCACAGCGCAGAGCTGTGTGTGTCTGGCAGGGGCTGATATTGCACAGCGCAGAGCTGTGTGTGTCTTGCAGGGGCTGATATTGCACAGCGCAGAGCTGTGTGTGTCTAGCAGGGGCTGATATTGCACAGCGCAGAGCTGTGTGTGTCTGGCAGGGGCTGATATTGCACAGCGCAGAGCTGTGTCTCTAGCAGGGGCTGATATTGCACAGCGCAGAGCTGCGTATGTCTGGCAGGGGCTGATATTGCACAGCGCAGAGCTGCGTGTGTCTGGCAGGGGCTGATATTGCACAGCGCAGAGCTGCGTGTGTCTGGCAGGGGCTGATATTGCACAGCGCAGAGCTGTGTGTGTCTGGCAGGGGCTGATATTGCACAGCGCAGAGCTGCGTGTGTCTGGCAGGGGCTGATACTGCACAGCTCAGAGCTGTGTGTGTCTGGCAGGGGCTGATATTGCACTGCGCAGAGCTGTGTGTCTCTGGCAGGGGCTGATATTGCACAGCGCAGAGCTGTGTGTGTCTGGCAGGGGCTGATATTGCAGAGCGCAGAGCTGTGTGTGTCTTGCAGGGGCTGATATTGCACAGCGCAGAGCTGCGTGTCTGGCAGGGGCTGATATTGCACAGCGCAGAGCTGCGTGTGTCTGGCAGGGGCTGATATTGCACAGCGCAGAGCTGTGTGTGTCTGACAGGGGCTAATATTGCACATCGCAGAGCTGTGTGTCTGGCAGGGGCTGGTATTGTACAGCACAGAGCTGTGTGCCTGGCAGGGGCTGATATTGCACAGCGCAGAGCTGTGTGTCCGACAGGGGCTGATATTGCATAGCGCAGAGCTGTGTGTCTGGCAGGGGCTGATATTGCAGAGCTGTGTGTGTCTGGCAGGGGCTGATATTGCAGAGCTCTGTGTGTCTGGCAGGGGCTGATATAGCAGGGCTGTGTGTGTCTGGCAGGGGCTGATATAGCACAGCGCAGAGCTGTGTGTGTCTGGCAGGGGCTGATATTGCACAGCGCAGAGCTGTGTGTGTCTTGCAGGGGCTGATATTGCACAGCACAGAGCTGTGTCTTGCAAGGGCTGATATTGCACAGCGCAGAGCTGTGTGTCTGGCAGGGGCTGATATTGCACAGCTGTGTGTGTCTGGCAGGGGCTGATATTGCAGAGCTGTGTGTGTCTGGCAGGGGCTAATATAGCAGGGCTGTGTGTGTCTGGCAGGGGCTGATATAGCACAGCGCAGAGCTGTGTGTGTCTGGCAGGGGCTGATATTGCACAGCGCAGAGCTGTGTGTGTCTGGCAGGGGCTGATATTGCACAGTGCAGAGCTGTGTGTGTCTGGCAGAGGCTGATATTGCACAGCGCAGAGCTGTGTGTCTCTGGCAGGGGCTGATATTGCACAGCGCAGAGCTGTGTGTGTCTAGCAGGGGCTGATATTGCACAGCGCAGAGCTGTGTGTGTCTTGCAGTGGCTGATATTGCACAGCGCAGAGCTGTGTGTGTCTAGCAGGGGCTGATATTGCACAGCGCAGAGCTGTGTGTGTCTTGCAGGGGCTGATATTGCACAGCGCAGAGCTGTGTGTGTCTAGCAGGGGCTGATATTGCACAGCGCAGAGCTGTGTGTCTGGCAGGGGCTGATATTGCAGAGCTGTGTGTGTCTGGCAGGGGCTAATATAGCAGGGCTGTGTGTGTCTGGCAGGGGCTGATATAGCACAGCGCAGAGCTGTGTATGTCTGGCAGGGGCTGATATTGCACAGCGCAGAGCTGTGTGTGTCTGGCAGGGGCTGATATTGCACAGTGCAGAGCTGTGTGTGTCTGGCAGGGGCTGATATTGCACAGCGCAGAGCTGTGTCTCTCTGGCAGGGGCTGATATTGCACAGCGCAGAGCTGTGTGTGTCTGGCAGGGGCTGATATTGCACAGTGCAGAGCTGTGTGTGTCTGGCAGGGGCTGATATTGCACAGCGCAGAGCTGTGTCTCTCTGGCAGGGGCTGATATTGCACAGCGCAGAGCTGTGTGTCTAGCAGGGGCTGATATTGCACAGCGCAGAGCTGTGTGTGTCTTGCAGTGGCTGATATTGCACAGCGCAGAGCTGTGTGTGTCTAGCAGGGGCTGATATTGCACAGCGCAGAGCTGTGTGTGTCTAGCAGGGGCTGATATTGCACAGCGCAGAGCTGTGTGTGTCTTGCAGTGGCTGATATTGCACAGCGCAGAGCTGTGTGTGTCTAGCAGGGGCTGATATTGCACAGCGCAGAGCTGTGTGTGTCTCTAGCAGGGGCTGATATTGCACAGTGCAGAGCTGTGTGTGTCTGGCAGGGGCTGATATTGCACAGCGCAGAGCTGTGTGTGTCTCTAGCAGGGGCTGATATTGCACAGCGCAGAGCTGTGTGTCTGGCAGGGGCTGATATTGCACAGTGCAGAGCTGTGTGTGTCTCTAGCAGGGACTGATATTGCACAGAGCAGAGCTGTGTGTCTGGCAGGGGCTGATATTGCACAGTGCAGAGCTGTGTGTGTCTGGCAGGGGCTGATATTGCACAGCGCAGAGCTGTGTGTGTCTGGCAGGGGCTGATATTGCACAGCGCAGAGCTGTGTGTGTCTTGCAGGGGCTGATATTGCACAGCACAGAGCTGTGTGTGTCTAGCAGGGGCTGATATTGCACAGCGCAGAGCTGTGTGTGTCTTGCAGTGGCTGATATTGCACAGCGCAGAGCTGTGTGTGTCTGGCAGGGGCTGATATTGCACAGCGCAGAGCTGTGTGTCTTGCAGGGGCTGATATTGCACTGTGCAGAGCTGTGTGTGTGGCAGGGGCTGATATTGCACAGTGCAGAGCTGTGTGTGTCTCTAGCAGGGACTGATATTGCACAGAGCAGAGCTGTGTGTCTGGCAGGGGCTGATATTGCACAGTGCAGAGCTGTGTGTGTCTGGCAGGGGCTGATATTGCACAGCGCAGAGCTGTGTGTGTCTGGCAGGGGCTGATATTGCACAGCGCAGAGCTGTGTGTGTCTTGCAGGGGCTGATATTGCACAGCGCAGAGCTGTGTGTGTCTAGCAGGGGCTGATATTGCACAGCGCAGAGCTGTGTGTGTCTTCCAGTGGCTGATATTGCACAGCGCAGAGCTGTGTGTGTCTGGCAGGGGCTGATATTGCACAGCGCAGAGCTGTGTGTCTTGCAGGGGCTGATATTGCACTGTGCAGAGCTGTGTCTCTAGCAGGGGCTGATATTGCACAGCGCAGAGCTGCGTGTGTCTGGCAGGGGCTGATATTGCACAGCGCAGAGCTGCGTGTGTCTGGCAGGGGCTGATATTGCACAGCGCAGAGCTGCGTGTGTCTGGCAGGGGCTGATACTGCACAGCTCAGAGCTGTGTGTCTTGCAGGGGCTGATATTGCACAGCGCAGAGCTGCGTGTGTCTGGCAGGGGCTGATATTGCACAGCGCAGAGCTGCGTGTGTCTGGCAGGGGCTGATATTGCACAGCGCAGAGCTGCGTGTGTCTGGCAGGGGCTGATATTGCACAGCGCAGAGCTGTGTGTGTCTGGCAGGGGCTGATATTGCACAGCGCAGAGCTGCGTGTGTCTGGCAGGGGCTGATACTGCACAGCTCAGAGCTGTGTGTGTCTTGCAGGGGCTGATATTGCACAGCGCAGAGCTGAGCTGTTTCTGGCAGGGGCTGATATTGCACAGCGCAGAGCTGTGTGTCTCTGGCAGGGGCTGATATTGCACAGTGCAGAGCTGTTTCTGGCAGGGGCTGATATTGCACAGCGCAGAGCTGGGTGTGTCTGGCAGGGGCTGATATTGCACAGCGCAGAGCTGTGTCTCTCTTGCAGGGGCTGATATTGCACAGCGCAGAGCTGTGTGTCTCTGGCAGGGGCTGATATTGCACAGTGCAGAGCTGTTTCTGGCAGGGGCTGATATTGCACAGCGCAGAGCTGGGTGTGTCTGGCAGGGGCTGATATTGCACAGCGCAGAGCTGTTTCTGGCAGGGTATCCTCTGGCACAGATGGGGTTAATCAGTGTTATTCATACCGCCAAATACAGAACAGACTATACATCCCATCTCTATATTAAAACCACATGGCACAAGTATAGCAGGTCACCATCACGCCCAGTGTGCCACACTGTCCCCTCCCCCGAGAAACACGCGGATAATCCTTATCTTCATTTCTCCCACAAGTCTGCGTTACCCTTTTCTTGCCGGGCTCCGATTCCCGGGAGTCGTAATCATCTGGAAGCTGCAGATAATCCTCCATGCGGCTGCCCATGGATTCCCAGTCTCGCTTCCTTTTGCTTCCCTTTAACCCATCCAGTTTATCTGAGGAGACACAAAGGCACCACAGCCGGTTACAAGGGGGGCGCAGTACAGAGCTTCCCCATCACCAATACAACCCCTTCCAAGAGCAACGGTCACACTGTGCTGGTCTTCAACATCCAGTCCTCGGAGAGAATACCGTGTCACATACTCTGCAACTGCTTTAATGCGACACATACACACCCCCCCCCCCCCGGAGCAGAGGTGCGTGTGAACAGCAGCGACACGCTACTCACTACAGCTTTTAAATATTACACACTCAGCCTATGATGCTAAACATGCAGCTAGCTGCTAATTAAGGTCTCTCTTGAACTCGTGCAATAAAACATTACATCATCCAGGGGATTGCCAGAACGGGTAACAGAGGCACACCCTCAAAATAGCGTGATATAATCCCTTAAATAGGATAGGGCTCAAATAAGGATAATAAATAATACGAGATAAGACAAATGATACTGGCCCTGATACTACTCAATCGGAAGGATCGCCCCCTGATCCTTGGTAAGAGTTGCAAGTGTAGTTTTAATGAGCGCATACAAAAAAAAAAACAAGAGAAAAAATAAAACAGAGAGTAACGTACAGTGTATACAAGTGACTACTTGCAATGTGTTGGTAAGTATGGAATACTAGGATGCTATGTGTACTTACACGGGCATGTGAGAGTAACGTAGTGTATACAAGTGACTACTTGCAATGTGTTGGGAAGTAGGGAATACTAGGACGCTATGTGTACTTACACGGGCATGTGAGAGTAACGTAGTGTATACAAGTGACTACTTGCAATGTGTTGGAAAGTAGGGAATACTAGGATGCTATGTGTACTCACACGGGCATGTGAGTAAAATCCCTCAGCGTTGTCTTTAAACACAGGTTCTTTCAGTCACTGGATGTTGTCATTTGCTGGGATGTGCTCGGTGTAGTATAGCCATAAACAGAAGAGGCACAAATAGCCCAAAATCAGCAATGTGATGCTGGTAGTACCAGGGATGGTGGGATAAATATATATTTAATAATGTACTCACACGGGCGTGTGCGAGTAGAAATCACTCAGCATTGTCTTTTGTGCAAAGCCTGATACTTCTTGCTGTCATATGATGTCTCTAAGCAGACGGGCATGTGTGGGTGAAAACCACACCGGCAGTTCTTAACATAGGCTTCCCTCTGTTGGTGTGTCCGCGTCTTCAGCCCAATGACTGGCGGTGCATAAAAATAATAAAGGTGGTCTCTGTAGTCGAACGAACAGTCCCGGTCGCAGCCAGTCCCTCTTTCCGCGTACGGATAGCAGGGCTGGGTCCCGGATGGTGGCACGAACTACGGAGGCTGTCGAGGATCACAATGGCTGCACGCTGTACCAGGAACAACGTGCCACCATCCGGGACCCAGCCCTGCTATCCAGACGCGGAAAGAGGGACTGGCTGCGACCGGGACTGTTCGTTCGACTACAGAGACCACCTTTATTATTTTTATGCACCGCCAGTCATTGGGCTGAAGACGCGGACACACCAACAGAGGGAAGCCTATGTTAAGAACGGCCGGTGTGGTTTTCACCCACACATGCCCGTCTGCTTAGAGACATCATATGACAGCAAGAAGTATCAGGCTTTGCACAAAAGACAACGCTGAGTGATTTCTACTCGCACACGCCCGTGTGAGTACATTATTAAATATATATTTATCCCACCATCCCTGGTACTACCAGCATCACATTGCTGATTTTGGGCTATTTGTGCCTCTTCTGTTTATGGCTATACTACACCGGGCACATCCCAGCAGATGACAACATCCAGTGACTGAAAGAACCTGTGTTTAAAGACAACGCTGAGGGATTTTACTCACATGCCCGTGTGAGTACACATAGCATCCTAGTATTCCCTACACATTGCAAGTAGTCACTTGTATACACTGTACGTTACTCTTTTTTTTGTATGCGCTCATCAAAACTACACTTGCATCATCCACGGGATAATTGCTATTCTAACACCAAAAGGAACCATTCCCTGCTTTCATAGCGCTGCAAGTAAATGCCACAATCAGGAAAACTATCCCAGGAGAATTCCCTTAGTGCAGACGCAGAAAGGACAATGAGATCGTTCTTTCCTCCTGCTGTGTGAGCGCCAACGGTCTGAGGTCTCCATATGATGTATACAGGCATACCCCACTTTAAGGACACTCACTTTAAGTACACTCGCGAGTAAGTACATATCGCCCAATAGGCAAACGACAGCTCACGCATGCGCCTGTCAGCACGTCCTGAACAGCAATACCGGCTCCCTACCTGTACCGAAGCTGTGCGCAAGCGGGGAGACTATAGAGCCTGTTACACATGCGTTATTTACATCAGTTATGCACGTATATGACGATTGCAGTACAGTACATGCATCGATAAGTGGAAAAAGGTAGTGCTTCACTTTAAGTACATTTTCGCTTTACATACATGCTCCGGTCCCATTGCGTACGTTAATGCGGGGTATGCCTGTACTGCGCGGCAGCCTGTTACTCAAACTAAGAGCTTGCAATCCCCAAACAAAGCAAAGCTCCGACACATCAAATGGGTTCTCTCTGTATCCTAACGTCTCCAGCAGCCTCCGTAATGTACATGCAGCATGAAAAGAGTTTCACATCGGAGGACAAAACGGTTTGTATACATAATATATTTATACGGCCTGGTGTTTGCAATCATTTGGGCGAGTCATTGTCAGATCGATCATTACCTTTATATACTTATTTTAGACGGCGATAATAGAAATGGTTTTGAAATATTTCGATACACGTTTGTTTTCTTTTGAATTCTCCTAATATTTTAATTAAACTGGTATTTATTTCTGATGTTTTTAAGCTACTTCAGGGTTCGGTTTCATGCGTTTTAGCCTTACAGTTATTCCAATGGGTGAGTTGTTATATGGAAATTTTAAATCACACGTGTAAAGAAAATGAACATGATATAGATATAGATGTGCGAATTGAATATTTTCATCTGATCATTTGAGATCTGCAGTTTAAGTCCTTCCTTAGCCGTCGTAACAATACAAAGCAGACATAATATGTATAATATGTAAACTTTCACACTATCAGAACACACAAGTGTCCAAACACAGCCACAAAATAATCACAAGAAAGGACGACAAGTGAACCCCACATATATCCCTCTTATGTACAGAAATAAAGCATTGGATGCAGGAATAATTCTGTCGCTTTAAATGCACGTCCTCCTCACTATCAGGTGTTACATTATAATCACGTCCTGCTCACTATCAGGTGTTACATTATAAATCAGGTGTTACATTATAAACTTTCACACTATAAGAACACACAAGTGTCCAAACACAGCCGCAGGGCAGGTGCAATTGTGCATTACTATACAAACATTAAGGAATACTACATGACCTGTTTCACTGCTACAAGAGGAAAAGAACAATACGTGTATATGCTGCCAGGAGCAGACAACACTGCGTCCATATTGTTTTTGCACAAAGCTCCAAGCAGCATCTGAACACAGAGTGATTGTAGATACCACAGTCTGGAATACAGAGTGATTGTATATACCACAGTCTGGAATACAGAGTGATTGTATATACCACAGTCTGGAATAGAGTGATTGTATATACCACAGTCTGGAATACAGAGTGATTGTATATACCACAGTCTGGAATACACAGTGATTGTATATACCACAGTCTGGAATACAGTGATTGTAGATACCACAGTCTGGAATACAGAGTGATTGTAGATACCACAGTCTGGAATACAGAGTGATTGTAGATACCACAGTCTGGAATACAGAGTGATTGTATATACCACAGTCTGGAATACAGAGTGATTGTATATACCACAGTCTGGAATACAGAGTGATTGTAGATACCACAGTCTGGAATACAGAGTGATTGTATATACCACAGTCTGGAATACAGAGTGATTGTATATACCACAGTCTGGAATACAGAGTGATTGTATATACCACAGTCTGGAATACAGAGTGATTGTATATACCACAGTCTGGAATAGAGTGATTGTAGATACCACAGTCTGGAATACAGAGTGATTGTATATACCACAGTCTGGAATACAGAGTGATTGTAGATACCACAGTCTGGAATACAGAGTGATTGTATATACCTCAGTCTGGAATACAGAGTGATTGTATATACCACAGTCTGGAATACAGAGTGATTGTAGATACCACAGTCTGGAATAGAGTGATTGTAGATACCACAGTCTGGAATACAGAGTGATTGTAGATACCACAGTCTGGAATACAGAGTGATTGTATATACCACAGTCTGGAATACAGAGTGATTGTAGATACCACAGTCTGGAATACAGTGATTGTAGATACCACAGTCTGGAATACAGAGTGATTGTATATACCACAGTCTGGAATACAGAGTGATTGTATATACCACAGTCTGGAATACAGAGTGATTGTATATACCACAGTCTGGAATACAGAGTGATTGTAGATACCACAGTCTGGAATACAGAGTGATTGTATATACCAGAGTCTGGAACACAGAGTGATTGTATATACCATAGTTTGATATACAGAGGAGTGGTAGATACCACAGTCTTGGACATGTGATGAGCCAGATTAAAAACATCATCCAGAAATGCTTTTGCATGGAGACTGCGCTCTCATTACACTGTGAATCAGACATTGCATAATGCAGCACAAATAATGACTTACACGACCACACAAGCTAAAAACCCATGAAGGCTGAGGAGTTACAGACCCAGTCACGTCATTGTAAGATCGCACCAAAAAGGTTCCCTTCCTTGCCAGTGTCACACCCACACATCGCTAGTGAGATCCCCTTCCCTGCCAGTGTCACACCCACACATCGCTAGTGAGATCCCCTTCCCTGCCAGTGTCACACCCACACATCGCTAGTGAGATCCCCTTCCCTGCCAGTGTTACACCCACACATCGCTAGTGAGATCCCCTTCCCTGCCAGTGTCACACCCACACATCACTAGTGAGATCCCCTTCCCTGCCAGCGTGTTACACCCACACATCACTAGTGAGATCCCCTTCCCTGCCAGTGTCACACCCACACATCGCTAGTGAGATCCCCTTCCCTGCCAGTGTCACAGCCACACATCACTAGTGAGATCCCCTTCCCTGCCAGCGTGTCACACCCACACATCGCTAGTGAGATCCCCTTCCCTGCCAGTGTCACACCCACACATCGCTAGTGAGATCCCCTTCCCTGCCAGTGTCACACCCACACATCGCTAGTGAGATCCCCTTCCCTGCCAGTGTCACACCCACACATCGCTAGTGAGATCCCCTTCCCTGCCAATGTCACACCCACACATCGCTAGTGAGATCCCCTTCCTTGCCAGCCTGTTACACCCACACATAACTAGTGAGATCCCCTTCCCTGCCAGCGTGTCACACCCACACATCACTAGTGAGATCCAGTTCCCTGCCAGCGTTTCACACCCACACATCGCTAGTGAGATCCCCTTCCCTGCCAGCGTGTCACACCCACACATCGCTAGTGAGATCCCCTTCCCTGCAGGCGTGTTACACCCACACATCAATAGTGAGTGAGACCCCTTCCCGCAAGTCACACCCACACATCACTAGTGAGATCCCCTTCCCTGCAGGCGTGTTACACCCACACATCGCTCGTGATGTATTGAGACAAACTATTTATATCATAACGTTTTGCGCTTTAAATAAAAATACTGGCAGTGCACCAAATAATTCTGAATTTAGAGGCATATTTATTAGTAACTACATGCACATCTGTATATTGTAGTTGTGACATTTGATGTAATTATTGCATTTGTTCTTACCAGTAGACAGTGGTGTATTTAAAGTTCTATTTAGAGTATGTATGTGGTTATATATGTATGTATGTATGTATGTATGTATGTATGTATGTATGTGGTATGTATGTATGTATGAGGTATGTATGTATGTGGTATGTATGTATGTATGTATGTATGTATGTGGTATGTATGTATGTATGTATGTGGTTATGTATGTATGTATGTGGTTATGTATGTAGGTATGTATGTATGTGGTATGTATGTATGTATGTATGTATGTGGTATGTATGTATGTATGTGGTATGTTAGTATGCGGATTGGTAGGTATGTGTATGGGTAGGTATGTATCCGAGTATGTAGGTGGGTATGTGAGTATGTTGGTAGGTATGTATGTTGGTATGCGGTATGTATGTATGTGGTATGTATGTATGTTGGTATGCGGGTAGGTAGGTATGTATGTGGGTTGGTAGGTATGTATATGGGTTGGTAGGTATGTATATGGGTAGGTATGTATGCAGGTATGTATGTGAGTATGTATGTATGTGGGTAGGTATGTATGTGAGTATGTTGGTCTGCGGGTAGGTATGTTGGTAGGTAGGTATGTGGGTTGGTAGGTATGTATATGGGTTGGTAGGTATGTATATGGGTTGGTAGGTATGTATATGGGTAGGTATGCATGCAGGTATGTATGTGAGTATGTAGGTGGGTATGTATGTATGCGTGTATGTAGGTATGTAGGTGAGTATGTTGGTATGCAGGTAGGTATGTTGGAATGCGGGTATGCGGGTAGGTATGTGGATAGGTATGTAGGTATGTTGGTATGCGGGTAGGTATATTGGAATGCGGGTAGGTATGTATGTAGGTATGTTGGTATGCGGGTAGGTATGTATGTAGGTAGGTATGTTGGTATGCAGGTAGGTATGTTTGTATGCGGGTAGGTATGTGGTACGTATGTATGTTGGTATGCGGGTAGGTATGCGGTTTTGTATGTATGTGGGTTGGTAGGTATGTATATGGGTAGGTATGTATGCAGGTATGTAGGTATGTATGTGAGTATGTAGGTGGGTATGTATGTATGTATGTGGGTAGGTATGTATGCGTGTATGTAGGTATGTAAGTGAGTATGTTGGTATGCGGGTAGGTATGTTGGTATGTAGGTATGTTGGTATGCAGGTAGCTATGTATGTAGGTATGTTGGTATGCGGGTAGGTATGTTGGTATGCGGGTAGGTATGTTGGTATGCGGGTAGGTATGCGGATAGGTATGTATGTATGTTGGTATACGGGTAGGTATGTTGGAATGCGGGTAAGTATGTATGTGGGTAGGTAGGTATGTTGGTATGCGAGTAGGTATGTTGGTAGATATGTATGTGGGTAGGTATGTTGGAATGCGGGTAGATATGTATGTAGGTATGTTGGTATGCGGGTAGGTATGTATGTAGGTTGGTATGCGGGTATGTATGTTGGTAGATATGTATGTGGGTAGGTATGTTGGAATGCGGGTAGGTATGTATGTAGGTTGGTATGCGGGTATGTATGTTGGTAGATATGTATGTGGGTAGGTATGTTGGAATGCGTGTAGGTATGTATGTAGGTTGGTATGCGGGTATGTATGTTGGTAGATATGTATGTGGGTAGGTATGTTGGAATGCGGGTAGGTATGTATGTAGGTTGGTATGCGGGTATGTATGTTGGTAGATATGTATGTGGGTAGGTATGTTGGAATGCGGGTAGGTATGTATGTAGGTTGGTATGCGGGTATGTATGTTGGTAGATATGTATGTGGGTAGGTATGTTGGTATGCGGTTAGGTATGTATGTAGGTTGGTATGCGGGTATGTATGTTGGTAGATATGTCTGTGGGTAGGTATGTATGTAGATATGTGAGTATATAGGTGGGTATGTGGGCAAGGAAGGGTTGGCCAATAACAAAACATTTCTCACAATATATTAAGATTATCACAAAAACAATATATAAAGATAAAATCTGTTCAACTGGAATAAAAACATTGACGGATTTCACAGTTTTAACTAATTAAAAATTAAAATATTTTTCACACTACGCCCCTAACCCAGAAGCCCAGAAGCTGCCGATCGGACCACATTCAAGTGGCGTGCACGGCTTTTATTTAGTTCTCAGATTTATTACAAATGTAATGTATTTTAAATCAAATGTCTCAAACTGCATGTTATCAGCTTCCCATAAAACATTGCGGATCCCGCTGCCGCCACAGCCTGACCGGAAGACTGCAATAATATTTAATTATCGGTTTCTGGTCATTTTGTGCCATTACAATATTACAAGCACGTCCGGTTTCCTGCCCAACTCTAGTCCCATCTATACACGCTGAATGCACAGCCAGAAAATAAGGCGCGGCAGGTTCTCGTGGCCCATTATTCTGCAAACCATGAGGTTATTTGGGGTCACGGCCCAGCCACGTGAGGTCTAATAACCGCCAAACATGAGAATGCACACCCTGTGATAACACTTCCCCGAGCTGGAAACCCAGTGACTTCTGTGTGTTATCAGATATAAAAATATCACAAGCAAAGGAGGACCCCAGGTGTATATATAATATATATCCCTCTAATGCACTGAATACAGGTATCATTCTGTCAGCATATCATGTACAACCTGCTCACAATCGGTAGGTATCACATTATAATCCACGTTCTGCTCACTATCGGCAGGTATCACATTATAATCCACATTCTGCTCACTATCGGTAGATGTCACATTATAATGCATGTCCTGTTCACTATCATAATGTGTCATATGATACTGGCTTTAGCGAACTTTTAATTGCACTATTCACAAAAGCATATGCTTTACTTAACCCCTTCAGGGCTTTCTCACTAGTCCACGGGACAATTACATATATTCAGTGTAGGTACCTGCAAATGTGGTCATGCTGTGACGTGGCTGCAGACTGCTCATGCTGTGACGTGGCTGCAGACTGGTCATGCCGTGACGTGGCTGCAGGTTTAAAACACTTTGGCCAAAGGGTTTAACTAAATAACCCTTACTCATGAGATCACTATTATATTTTAGCCTAACTGGTAGGAGCGCAGGAATCGTTCTGCGTGTTTTTCTATATGTAAGGCCCATCTTTTTACCAGCAGCACACTTCTATAGGGAGGAGCGCGGTAATATGTAGTCTTTCACTATAGGTAGATGTCACATTATAAAGCATGTCCTGTTCACTATCATAATGTGTCATATTAAAATGCATTGTACTGCTCACTATCAGCAGGCGTCACATTATAATGCACGTTCTGCTCACTATCGGTGGGTGTCACATTGTAACGCACATTCCTGTTCACCATCAGTAGGTGTAATACTATAATGCACGCCCTGCTCACCATCGGCAGTTATGATGCAGCATGAAAAACAGAGTACAATGGTTTGTATACATAATATATTTATACGGCCTGGTATTTGCAATCATTTGGGCGAGTCATTGTCAGATCGATCATTACCTTTATATACTTATTTTACACAGCGATAATAGAAATGGTTTTGAAATATTTCGATACACGTTTGTTTTCTTTTGAATTTTCCTAATATTTTAATTAAACTGGTATTTATCTCAAGTGATGTTTTTAAGCTACTTCAGGGTTCGGTTTGATGCGTTTCAGCCTTACAGTTATTCCAACGGGTGAGTTGTTATATGGAAATTATAGATCACACGTGTAAAGAAAATGAACGTGATATAGATATAGATGTGCGAATGGAATATTTTCATCTGATCATTTGAGATCTGGAGTTTAAGTTCTTCCATGGCCGTCGTAACAATACAAAGCAGAGATAATATGTATAATATGTAAACTTTCTCACTATAAGAACACACAAGTGTCCAAACACAGCCACAAAATAATCACAAGGACAACAAGTGAACCCCACATATATCCCTCTTATGTACAGAAATAAAGCATTGGATGCAGGAATAATTCTGTCGCTTTATAATACACGTCCTGCTCACTACTCCTTAAGGCCTCGGGCCGCGCTGATCAGTGCTCCTGCTCTGCCTCGCCTGCTCAAAATGGTGCTTTTTTGTGTCCTGGCAGGCGAGGCAATGAACACGCTCTGGGGGCGGGGCGGAGGCGTGTCAGGAGGCGGAGTGGGAGGCGGGGCTAGTCCCTCGCTCCCATTGGATGTGAGCGGTCACGTGACCGCTCCTCCGCTTCCCCGAGCGGCAAATTTTAAACTTGCCTGTCTCGGCAAATTTTCTCAGCCTCCGCACGCATGCGGAAGCGGCTGTGGAAGCTGTGCTGATAACAGATGCAGGGGGTAAGTGCATCTGCTCAGCGCGGCTCAGCAATGGTCATCCCACTATGTCCCAGGTCTAAGTCAGGAGGTTATGAGGCCCAAATAACGGGGAGATATATATAGGATAAAGGTTAGCATGCAAAGCATATTTCTGCATAAATAAGGTTTTTTATACAAGTCAATATATTGGTTTTTTTAATCTCTCAAGCCAGCCCCCTTAAGGGGCGTATTACTCATTTGAAATGTATCAAAGTGTCATGTCAAGCAATATGTTTTCAGAGGAATAAGTTCATTTTGAATTCTCTCATTTGTACCTTGGTGCAATAAACTCGCGGTGATACTTTGAACCCTTAACTTATTGATATTATTTCTACGCTTTCACAGTTATATGGAAATTATAGATCACACGTGTAAAGAAAATGAACGTGATATAGATATAGATGTGCAAATGGAATATTTGCATCTGATCATTTGAGATCTGCAGTTTAAGTTCTTCCATGGCTGTCATAATACAAAGCAGATATAATATGTATAATAATATGTAAACTTTCACACTATAAGAACATCCATGAACACAAGTGTCCAAACACAGCCACAAAATAATCACAAGCAAGGACGACAAGTGAACCCCACATATATCCCTCTTATGTACAGAAATAAAGCATTAGATGCAGGAATAATTCTGTCGCTTTATAATGCACGTCCTGCTCACTATTAGGTGTTACATTATAATGCACGTCCTGCTCACTATCAGATGTCACATTATAACGCACGTCCTGCTCACTATCAGAAGATGTCACATTGTAAATCACTTCCTGCTCACTATCGGTAGGTAGCACATTATCAATCACGTCCTGCTCACCATCAGGTGTCACATTTTAATACACGTTCTTGCTCACCATCGGGTGTCACATTATAAATCACGTCCTGCTCACTATCAGGTGTCACATTTTAATGCACGTTCTTGCTCACTATTGACAAAGTTGAGACATTAGGGGGTCTGGCATAACATAACAGCATTTAGGATGAAGCCATTTTGTTTCAATATTTCAATCCGCCATCTTGTCTTGTCTCTGTGAGTCTTAATTTCTGTGTTTCATTTCTATATAAACAAACGTGTGAAGCAGAGAATGGAATGTTTTCGCTCTTAGCTGAATTTATTGATCTTTCCTCATCCAATCAGCTTCAAATTGAAAGTGTAAACAGACTAGAAGTCGTGAGAACCCGTGATATAAGCTCAGATTCTTACAGAGAAACTGATTCTCATACAATATGCCAGGTGGCAGAATAGGCACATCCCATTTAAACCCATAATGGTTTTTAGCTGACAGACAGTTATCCAGTATTGTTATGTATTACAAAATAACATCAGCTTTAGTATTGTTATGTATTACAAAATTAGGTAATATTAGTGACGTGCAAGCCCCCCATAAAGGGGTGGAGCTTTAGGTTTTAGGGTATAAATACATGGCATAACGTGTTATCTGTTAGAGAGCTTTTTTTCAAAAGCTGTCTCTGTTGTGCACTTGACTTGAATAAATTCACGTGTTATTCTGTTTCAAAATAACCTCTGACTGTGTTTTTTATTTACACTTTTCTCACTATCAATGAGTCACATTATAATGCGCGGCTGGCTCACTATCGGTAGGTGTCATGAATGTGTGAACGGCAGCGGCTTGTTACTCATTGTTGCTTTGCACATTACACACTCAGACTATGATGCTAAACACGCAGCTAGCTGCTAATTAAGGTCTCTCTTGAACTCGTGCAATAAAACATTACATCATCCATGGGATAATTGCTATTCTAACACCAAAGGAACCATTCCCTGCTTTCATAGCGCTGCAAGTAAATGCCATAATCAGGAAAACTATCCCAGGAGAATTCCCTTAGTGCAGACGCAGAAAGGACAACGAGATCGTTCTTTCCTCCTGCTGTGTGAGCGCTAACGGTCTGAGGTCTCCATATGATGTATACTGCGCGGCAGCCTGT
>NW_027455977.1:0-27351 GCF_040206685.1 Ascaphus truei | reverse complement strand
GTTCTTTTTATTACAATCTCACGGAAGGCTATTTTAAATGGCAACCGAAAATGATTGATCAAGGATTTTTACATTTTTCTGGGTTACGAGGCTTTTGGTGTGTGGAGCAAATAATGACTAGGAAACCTAATTATAAAGTCTACTCCCTGTTCCAGAAATGTCTCAATGATAGTTTACATATTAATGTACACACGGTAATCAGGGCAATGAGCGATTTGATGAATGTACAAATAGCTCCAGATGATAAACCCTGTGAATATGACACGTGCACCACACATAATATTGTTAACATGCCATACTCAGAGGCAATGTGGGGTACAAATGCTACTATTAATACCATAGTGTATTATGAAAATGATACATATTTCATGAATGAATGTAAGGTTTCAAGTAAATCATCTACTAGGAAATTGCTTACTAACGACGATATTCTTATTACCACAGGACACCTGCTGAGTGATTCTGTTTCTGTTATAAGCCAAATCTCTGACTCAAATGATGAAGAATTGAGGAGAGGTATTTTGGTGTTAAGGGATCATCTGATAACATTTGTTTCATACACAATTTCAGATATTACAGTGTTATCTGAAGAAATCAAAGCTTTGGTTATTCTTAATCACATCATTTCTATAAGGTTAACATTGCAAAGTCACAAGATTGACATATCACTTTTAAATCTCACATGGATCAAACAGGATCTCAATTTAAGTTCCAAAGAATCTGAGATCCTAGCATATGTTTCACAAACCACAGTATATGACATACAGGAAAGAAAGCACAGACGAGTTCCTAATCCTGATGACTCGTTATGGGAAGTTTTTCTATACTACAAATTATTTATCCCAGGAGATGTTTATACAACAAATTGGGAACTGCTTAATTTTGGACACTTAACACACACAGGTTCTTATTTTGCAAGGGTGCAGGTTGCTCAACCATTTCAATACATGTCTGTGAAATGTGATCGTGAATTTTTCATCAGCACTTTACGATGTGTTGATAAAGGTTATTTAGTATGTGATGATATCATACAGCACATGCCTTGCAATGATCAGATGCAAGATAGCAACTGCCCAATAACTGCGACACCAATTCAAACTCCTTTTACATTAATTCCCATTCTAGATAATAGGAGTTACATAATACTGTCTACAGAAGAGGATTGCGATATACCTCCTTTTCAGGCATCACTTGTCACAGTTAATAGGAGTACACAGTGTTATGGTACTACATTTATTCCCCCTCTGTTACATAAGACAGTTACATCTGCCGTACATTTCCAAGTACCTGCTATCACACTGAGACTTCCTCACATGACAGCTTTTTTGGCTCATTTAAGGAACATGAAGATAACTATAGGGTTCACACATGAGATGGTTCATACACTCTTACAGAGAGTTCACAGTGAATTACTACGTGTAGATTTACACCCAGGTGATTTTCCACAGTGGTTGACTACACTAGGTGAGTCACTGAAAACGTTTTGGCCAATGACGGGCAAATTATTGTCTAACATAGGTACCTGCCTACAAACTACTGGTAAAGGTATTTTTAGTGGACTAGGAAATGTGTTTGGAATCCTAGGGTATTTGAAACCACTAGTGTTTTTTATTTTAGGGGTAATAATCCTTCTTAGCATATAATCATATATTTTTACCTAGATACTAATATACTGTTTTAAGCACACAGGTCAAATCTAACCTGCTGCAGCATGCTTTGTTGCAAGGACACAGACGGAAAAAAAGATACTTCACAAACTTTGCGTCTACCGCGGTCGTATCAAACCTCCATGAGAATGTATTTGGATGAACTTGTTTTGCCACATCAGAAGACCCGCAAAGTGCATGCAGTTCATGATTCGATGAGAGATTTTATGTATCAGGACTCTCTTGTTTCCTCAGGACCATTTTCAGTGTTAACTCCTAATGCGACATTGCTTCCGCTTAGCTTGCTAATGTTATGTCATTTTTGACAAGTGAAATCTCTACTGTGTTTTGGTGATCAACAAAACTTCAAGTGCAGAGACGTTCAACGTCAAATATTTCAAATGTCTTTTTATACTATTGAAGAAGGTCATATCAGCATTGTTAGCCACAGGTCAGATAATTGTACCACATATTTGCGTGTTCTGGTAATAAACACGCAAAATTGTTTTGGGGAACGGTGGAATACTACTATGTTGAGTATGTATGAACGACAAAATCAACCTGCTTTGCAACTGGGTGATTTTTACAGATTAACACCTTCCCATCTTGGGATCACATGTGCACATATGCGCAGTTGTGGGTGTTTTGGCGTTCCATCACACACTCCTGTAGGCTCAGGCTCATCAATATCAGAGAGCATTGACTCTGTCATACAAAAGTACACATAATGAATATTTTCTGCTTTGTTGGTTTTTTTCTGCATTTGCTAAAATATGATAATTAAGTGTCGGAGAGGGTGTTATGATTACAGGTAGCTTACGACATATATAGCATAATTATGCTGTTTGTATATGGGATGTAATCCCAGTGTTCAGGGCTCAGCTATCCTGGGTACATATATATGGATGTACACTAAATCACAGCAGTAATTAATCCAGACACTCGAGCATGAATAAAAGCTGTATGAGACTCACTATAATAATATAAGCAGGGACGTGTACTAGTAATGCTGGAGGAATGACACAGATCTCCATATACCATAAAGGTACTGTATAAACCCCCAGTAAAACAAAGGTACATACCATAATATGCAGTCCGTGTGAGAACCTCAGTAGAACAGCTGCTCGGTCACTGATTAATGCGTGCGTCACGCCAAATGCATATGAAGAGAGTGTGTGGTCCCGTGGGGTCCAGTGGCGGAGCACAGCAACGCAAACAATGTGGGCTGCAGACCAGTTCAGGAATAAAAACGATTTATTGGGTGGTTATAAGGAGTACAAAACACTCTGATGCGTTTCAGGACCTAAGTCCCTTTATCAAAGAGTAGATTTGCGTCTGCTGTATTCCCCATTATAAACTATGGCTCCCGCCCCCAACGATGACGTCGCGGGGCTCCAAATCTTGTGCGGGTTGCTCAACAGACTAACCCATTGGTGAATACAACAACCAATGGCGCAACTAGCTGAAGACTCACCTCCCCTGTGGGTATGGCCTGGGAGCTTGGATGACTCCGGACCATCCTCCCCTGTGGACATACCAGTAAGATCTTCCTTTAGAGAACTGACTGTAATACAGGACATGAATGATCCGCTCACTGAACAAGAGTCAGGAGAGCCTTCATCAATTGATATTGAGCAGCAATTCAATTTTCTGGTTGACAGTAAGCACACCAACTTGAAGAACAGATCTGTTTTCTGCCCGTTTTTTAACAAGGGTGCACACATTGAAACCTTTGAAAAACTGGTAGAAAAAGATCTGCAGACAGTAGCTAGGGGATTTACATTTTCCACTTCTAAACATGGCAATTTCTCTAAGGACGAAAGGTCACACCTTAATTCACTTGGTAAAAGAGGTGACATCGTAATTAAAAATGCTGATAAGGGTGGGGCTGTGGTGGTTATACATGCAGAGTCATATCTTAAAGAAGCCCTAAGACAACTCAGTAATACAGAGGCTTACTGCAAACTAGAAAGAAACCCCACAGCCCCATACCTTATTGAGATAAGAGAACTTTTAGAAATGGGCAAGGGATTAGGAGTCCTCACACAAAAAGAATATCAGTTCATATACAATCAGTTCCCCACCGTACCTATTTTTCATCATCTCCCAAAGATCCATAAGTCTCTGGTCAACCCTCCTGGTAGACCGATTATATCGAGCATTGGATCTTTGGGAGATGGTCTTTCTTGGTACGTGGACCAATTCTTACAACCCATGGTCAAGACGCTTCCATCTTTTTTGCGCGATTCAATAGACTTGTTGACAGATATACAGAAGATTTCATGGTCACAATCATACCGGTGGGTCACACTTGATGTGACCTCTCTTTACACAATCATTAATCACACACTAGGCATTAAAGCTATAAGTTACTTTTTAAATCACTCTAATATTCACTTGGAACAGAGTACCTTCATTCTTGATTCAATCATATTTCTCCTACAACACAATTATTTTTTATTTAATAACACGTATTATTTACAAACACAAGGCACGGCTATGGGGACCTCCTTTGCACCCTCATATGCCAATTTATTTATGGGTTTTTGGGAAACCACTTTTATTTTTGGTGATGCTAATCCTTTTAGACAACACATAATTTTCCATCGTCGATATATAGACGACTTATTGATTATTTGGTCTGGTAACACTTCTACTTTACATGAGTTTCTTGTGTATCTGAACAACAATGTCTTCAATTTAAAATTTACATCTAATACACATGATAGTGAGATGGACTTTCTTGACTTGCATCTATATTTGGACTCAGATCTTAGAATCCAAACTAAGATGCATAGAAAGGAGAACTCCAAGAATTCCTTGCTCAAGGCCAACGGTGCACACCCTCGACCCCTGATCAGAGGTATTCCGAAAAGACAATATCTTAGACTTCGGAGACTCTGTTCAACAGATGAGTTATTTCTGATTCAAGCAGAAGAATTATCAGAAAGCTTCAAATGTAGGGGCTATAGGGAAGAGGACATAAACAAGGCCTTCAACCATGCACTAAATATGGATAGGTCGGCACTTTTGCAACAAACAAAGTCTCACAAAGAGAAAAAATTACAACAACACACTACACCAACTGAAGATTCACCCTTGTTTATTACTACCTTCTCCAGGCAGGCGAACCAAATCAGAGCCATTTTGACAAAACACTGGGGTATACTCAAACTAGACAAAGACTTGGACAACTATATATTAGACCAACCAAGAATAGTTTTCAGGAGGGCCAAAACTATCGCCAATAGAATTTCACCCAGTCTATTTGATCCCAATAAAAAGAATAATATACCCAAGGTCAAAGGCTTCTTCAGTTGCGGTAATTGCAGAATGTGCCGATACGCCTCCCCCATGAAACACATCAAAAATATACATACAAAGAGAAATTACAGTGTAAGTTCCTTGATGACATGCAACACTAAATTTGTAGTATACACACTGAGATGTATATGTGGCAGTTCATATGTGGGCAGGACAATCCGCCCACTAAGAGAGAGGATTGTAGAACACATTAGAACAATCAAAAATAGAGATGAGAGATACCCAGTTGCACGTCATTTCTAAAAATGTCAGTCTGGTTCTTTGCAGAATTTTTCTTTCAGTGCAATCGAACATATACACTGGCGACACACTTAATCGCAGTGCGGCCAGATCCGCAAGCCGGGAGATTTCCCGGCTTGCTAGTGGCCGGGAATCGGCGTGCCGCGCGTCACCGACGTGCGGTCACGCGTCTTCGGGAGCCTGCGCCCCCTGCACGCGCGTCCAGGGCTCCCCGAGGGAGCCCTGGTGTCCCGCGATGTGGGGGACGGCGGCAGGGGGTTCCGGGGGACCCGGCGGACCCGGCAGCGGTAGGGAGAGCGCCCCGATCGGAGGGCGCTCTTCCGCTGCTTCGGCGCGTGCCCGTCACCCTCCGGCGCGCGCCAGGCTACTGCTGCGGCCAAGAACGGGCAAATGCTCGAATAAACTTGGCCGCAGCAGTACGTCTCCATGCTCGTGGAGGAGATAGAGAGTCTCTCCTCAATCAAAGAGAGATGTTCTGGATTTATGCCCTTGGGACATTGTTACCCACGGGCATGAATCTAGACTGGGAACTTAAGCATTTCCTTGGTTAATGTAGATGCTATATAATCTTGTTTCCACATATTGGTAGGATGCTATATATACTACCTGCCTAGCAACTTTGGATATTATCCTGTTTCCATCAGTATCCATATGTGTGGATTGAACACGGCTGTGTCACATATATTCATCAACATTTATTATGGAGTTGTTCTGCCCACTTATCCATTTGGTGTACGTAAAGATGGATTTTAGACTAATATTCAACTTTGATTATGTTTCATATACCTTTATGTACTCAGTGTTATTATATTCGATTATCAGATGCATGAATTATGGATTATGCTATTGCGGTAAGACTGTATATTTTGTAATATTATCTTGTTTCCATGCATTGATAAGACACCTTATATGCTATTTGTCGAGCAACTTTGGATATTATCCTGTCCTCACTAGTATCTCCATGTGTGGTTTCAACACGGCGGTGTCATGTATATTTACCTATTTTTACTACGGAGCTGTTCTGACCATTTATCTATTTGGGGTATGAAAAGGTGGATTTCAGACAGTTATTTAACTTGGATGATGTTCTGCATACCTCTATGCACTCACTGTTATTATATTTGAACATCAGATACATAAATAATGGATAATACTATTGTGACAAAATTGTATATCTTGCATTAACCTTTATTTCAGTCCACCATGTATACATGGCTATATTGAGCCATAGAGTGGACGAATATGGGTTTTGACCAATAGATTTCCTTGTCGTATTGGTTTTCTTACTATGATTATGGACCAATTTATATGATATTGCTCTGTTCGTTTATCCATTTGATATATATCACTTCCTTAGGTCTAGCATAATAGTATACCTGCTAGACATTAGACAGTTTCTCCACCTCTTGTTGTTTTTAATGTTCGCGTTTTTAACTATTATAGTCTTAGAATGTATGTCTTGTATTATCCACACTGTGTTTTGTATATATTGCTACTCCCCCATAATACATACGGCTCCAAGGCCATACCCACAGGGGAGGTGAGTCTTCAGCTAGTTGCGCCATTGGTTGTTGTATTCACCAATGGGTTAGTCTGTTGAGCAACCCGCGTGAGATTTGGAGCCCCGCGACATCATCGTTGAGGGCGGGAGCCATAGTTTATAATGGGGAATACAGCAGACGCGAATCTACTCTTTGATAAAGGGACTTAAGTCCTGAAACGCGTCAGAGTGTTTTGTACTCCTTATGACCACCCAATAAATAGTTTTTATTCCAGAACTGGTCTGCAGCCCCCATTTTATAGCATAATTATTACAGGTTACAGGTACATATATAGTACATACAGGTACATATATAGTATAATTATATGTCTTAGTACAGCTTAGAGCATATTGTCAGAATGTTAGCTTTTTCTTGCCTTAGAAATAAGGTTTGTTCTGCTAAGAAGTGGACAGGATGTTGGTACACAGGTACATACGCATAAAAGCAGAAGTGGATCAAGTAAACACACTGTGGTCAAACTGTAAATGCTGGTAACACACGTCAGTAGCCACAGAGGATGGTCACATATCACACGTCAGACACGTACGCAGTAAACAATAGACACAATATAAGTCAGCGTGACACCATATTAAATCAGAACCGAAGTGGGAAACCACACTGAGACGAGACTTAGATGAGACTGGCGTGACCTATCATAATATCTTTGGGTTCGTGAGTATGACAGGCATACTAATTAAATAATCTCTGCATAGTGTGGATTGTTAGCTCACTGTTAGCTATTAGCTTACAAAGTTAGCTTGTTATCTTTTCAATTTTGCTTGTGATATTTCTGGTTATTTTTGTTGTAATACAATAAACAACAAACCTTATCTTATACAAACTCTGAGTGACCTTTCTTTATAATAATCTCACAATACCCCTCTTAGGGTGTGAATCCGAGAGTTTACAAGTGAAACATCGAGATTTCTGTTTCTGCTTAGTGCAGAATATAACTTATCATGAGGCATTACTTGGGAGAAGTTTGAGGAGGTACCCGGGCGCTATCTCTGTATGGCTTATCTGATGTGCGGAAGTATAAAAAGAGTGGTGTAATACTGCCTGTAAGTGGTTTTCAAGTGGTGTCCTCTTGTGACTCGGAACCCCAGCAGGATCTATCCGGGACCCTTGTAGGCAATGAATACAAAAAGGATGGGGGAGCACAATAGTTGGAAACAGGCAGTGTTGTAGAACTAGTAATTGCTCTTAAGATGAAGCAGTTATATCCTGAGCGAGTGTGGTAGCTCAGGTGTCTAATGTCTAATTGGAAGGATAGACACACATGGGTTTGTATATGTTGGTGAGAAGGTAAAATAAAAGTTTATGTAACTTACACGGCCTTGTGTAAGCCCAGTCGCATCAAAGTTTCTTTGGGAATCCCGTGTGCTTCTAATGAGGCTTTTCTTCTTGCGGTGTGGGTTCTTCTTCTTGATATGTAGGCCGCTTGCTTCGTTGGTTCAGAGTGCCGCTCCAGGGGGATTTCCTCTCGTGTAAACAGAAAGGAGGATAGGGTTAACACATATACATATATACGTCAATGAGGGGGGGGATAGTGTGTTTATGGACCACCAAAAAATATATATATATTATAATCTGGCACTCACACGGGCTATTGTGAGTGTACTCTTATCTTGGTATCTTGTTCATTTATGAGTGTTGCCCAATCAGTATCAGGTGATGAAAGGGTGGGGTACAAGGGTATAAGTGGTAAATATAACACAATACTCACACGGGCCAGTGTGAGTACACACTCCTAGCGGTATCTTTGCTCTTCTGTTCCTGATGTAGCTAATGGTGAAGATGGGGTTAGCACATATAAAAGACACTAAGGTCTGGAGGGTAAAAACTAACTTTAATAAAAAACATCAGAAATAAAATAAAAACAAAAACAGAAACCAAACGCTTCTGTGGGAAAGTAAAAGCAAGGGGGGGACAGTGTGGGGTATAGTAGTAGGGGGTCTCGCCTTCCGCGTCCGGATGGGGAGCTGCAACTACACCTCTGTCTCCTCTGTGATGTGCTGTAGAATGTTCCAGGTAAAAGAGCAACGCGTTTCGTCCAAGTACTGGACTTCCTCAGGCTCTGTAGATGTGGTCCTGCTATTCCCAGCCTCTTTTATGCCGGGTTTAGCCAATCCTGATCGTTGTGTTGTTTCAATCCCGTTTCTCTAATGCGACGGGACGTCGCCATCTTCTGAGGTGCGCGCGCATCCCATCTTCTATTGGGTCGCGCATGTGTGGTGGTCTAATCATTGATAAAGTTTTCAGGGTTGAAGAGTTGCGTGTGCTTTCTAGCATAGGCAATGCAATCGTATGCCCTTGTGAATGTCCATATTTGTCTCAATAAAGTTCCGTGTTGTTAAAAAAGAAAGAAAAAGTGCGCGCGCAGTCCCTTGTATACTGCGTGGTTGTATGTCCTGTTGAAAGTCTCTAGGTACTCTCATTTATAACCAGATGCCGAAGGGGTTAAAAAATGCCTAAAAAATATCGTGGAAGGTATTGAGTATACCTCTGGTGGCTGCTGCATAAGGTATAATGATTATACTGTGCCATAATTCTCTCGGTGTGTAACCTAATAAAATTGTCTATATGAGCTAAGTTATGTGTCTGTTCTTGTGTACTTATAGTGTTATAGAGTGATTAAAAATGTGATATATATTCTAAATTGTGTTACTCTAAAAAATAATAGATATAATTTAATCTTGTGTTATTGGAGGATTCAAATATTAAAGTACTAAAAATTAAGGTTAGTTTATAAATAATATATGTTCTAATGTGAGTTACTTTAAGGAGTGGTAGATATAATCTAATCTTGTGTTGATAAAAAAGTGTTTAAATATTTAAAGTGCAAAGTGATTGAGGTTAATTTAATTAAATTAGATTAAATTACCTGTTATAAATTAATGGAGGTAGTTTATAAATAATACATATCCTAATGTGAGTTACTTCAAAGAGTAATAGATAAAATCTAATCTTATTTTACTAAAAAAGGGTGTTTAAATATTTAAAGTGCAGAGTGATTGAGGTTACTTTAATGAGATTAGGTTAAATACCTGTTGTAAATTAGTGGAGGTAATGGTAATAGGGGTAATAGTAGGATGATATTCAAATAAGAGTGGTGAACAACATACTAAATTAATGTCCTATGTGGGTGAGTATGATAAGTGGATTAACATGCTCTAAGTGTATACTAACCGAGTTTAAATCACACTGCTGAGGGAAGCAGGTGGAGTGGATAATGCCTGAAGCAAAAATAAAAAAGCAAAAATAAATGTATAAAATACAATATCTAAAAAATCTCTGCATAAAAGCAAATGGACTAGAAAAAAGTCTCTGTCCCGGATAAATGGGTGCAAAATTATGAGTTAAAAATGGTATACCATAAGATAAAAATGAGGGTCTATGGTTTAAAAGGCGGTCGTGAATAATGCAGTCCAATCCTAAATGGCGGAGAAAATTTCAAAGCCTTGGGCGGATGTATCTGTGGTTGGAGGAGAAGAGGCAGGTTAGTGATTGCCTTGGACTAAGCATAAATGATGTCCAATGGATGGAATATGCGGGCCGTAGTCTGGGTGCTCACATAAATGCCCCCAGATCTATGTCTATGTTGAGTCCTCTGGGTGTTAGTGTCTTTAATTTATATATCCAGAAGGTTTCTCGTTGGCATAGCTTACGCAGGCGATCCCCACCTCTCCAATTGACGTCTACCCTCTCTATTCCCTTGTATGTCAGAAGATTTGGGTTACCCTCATGGAATACGCGAAAGTGCTTAGAAACGCTGTGTGTCATTAGCTGCCTTTTTATATTTCCCATGTGTTCCAGTACGCGGACTCGCAAAGATCTCAAAGTGCGGCCCACGTACTGGAGTCCAAAGGGGCAGGACAATAAATAAACAATGTGGTCTGTGCGGCAGTCTAGATGTTGCTTTATCTTGAAAGTTTCTTTTGTAACGTTTGACGTGAATTCTAGTTTGTTTCCCTTTGCTGCTTGTTTGCATGCTTTGCAATTGAAGCAGCTGTGGAAACCTTTTACTGGAGGTAACCAGGTCTGAATTTTTGGTTCTTCTTTCTTGAAGACGCTGGGTGCTAGTTGGAGTTTAATGCACGGCGCCTTTCTAAATATGACTTTTGGGACATTGGGGATATTGTCTTTGAGGACAGGGTCTTGTAGTACCACATGCCAATGTTTTTTTATTATTTTTGAATTTTCATGGCATCTGCATTATAAGTGCTAATGAATGGGGTTTGGAATTGTGTATTGCCCTGTTTTACTTTGGAGATCAGCATGTCGCTACGTGGTAGTGCATTAGTTTTAGTTACTGCTGATTCTATGAGTTCTGGAGGGTAGCCTCTTTCAAGAAATCTGCCTTTCAAAATGTCGGCTTGGTCCCTGAAGGTGCTATCATCAGTACAGTTTCTCCGGACTCTCCGAAACTGACCAAACGGTATGTTATCTAACCACTTTGGGTGGTGGCAGCTGGTCGTCATTAAAAAATTATTAGCATCCGTTGGTTTGAAGAATGTTTTTGTTTTTATTTCTGAATTTTCTATGTATATGTTGAGGTCCAGGAAGTTGATATTTACCTTACTTTGCTCGGATGTAAACTCTAGATTAATGTTGTTTTGGTTGATGTGTGTGATGAAATCCCTCAGTTTTAGTTCGTCCCCCTTCCATATAAACAGTACGTCGTCTATATAGCGATGCCATGAGACCAGGTTTGCGCTGAAGGGGTTATTAGACCAAATGTTGGCTTCTTCCCAGTCCGCTAGAAAGATATTTGCGTAACTGGGCGCAAACCTGGTCCTGCTACCTGATACCGCTAGGAGTGTGTACTCACACTGGCCCGTGTGAGTATTGTGTTATATTTACCACTTATACCCTTGTACCCCACCCTTTCATCACCTGATACTGATTGGGCAACACCCATAAATGAACAAGATACCAAGATAAGAGTACACTCACACTAGCCCGTGTGAGTGCCAGATTATAATATATATATATTTTTTGGTGGTCCATAAACACACCATCCCCCCCCTCATTGACGTATATATGTATATGTGTTAACCCTATCCTCCTTTCTGTTTACACGAGAGGAAATCCTCCTGGAGCGGCACTCTGAACCAACGAAGCAAGCGGCCTACATATCAAGAAGAAGAACCCACACCGCAAGAAGAAAAGCCTCATTAGAAGCACACGGGATTCCCAAAGAAACTTTGATGCGACTGGGCTTACACAAGGCCGTGTAAGTTACATATACTTTTATTTTACCTTCTCACCAACATATACAAACCCATGTGTGTCTATCCTTCCAATTAGACATTAGACAATTGAGCTACCACACTCGCTCAGGATATAACTGCTTCATCTTAAGAGCAATTACTAGTTCTACAACACTGCCTGTTTCCAACTATTGTGCTCCCCCATCCTTTTTGTATTCATTACTTGGGAGAAGAAAGTTTGGCATCAAGCCCAGGTTACCGCCAAGCACCCCAGCTCTTCTCGCTCTTCTTCGCCCGGTACCCCGGCTCCGCATGCTCTCCGTCCACACCGGCACCCCGGCTCACATCACAACCGCTTGCAGCCTAGCAATGCAGCACTTCCGGTGCCTGCTGCTGCTAGTAAGCGCGTGGGAGGCTGGAAGCGACAGTGTAGGCAGGGCCCCGTGCACTGCTATCCCCGGGGCCCCTAATGTTATTAAGATGGCCCTGGGTCAGATAGGCCAGAATTGGTAGGGGAGGGCGTAGCGTTAGTGTAAGAGGACGTGCGCAGATGTATGCAAGGGAGACTTGTTACGGTGAAATTAAATAAGGCTTTTATTGCGCCTGTTCCTTTAACATAAGAAAAAACATCCAAACATATTAAAAAAAGGGGTCAAACAACGCTTCTGTTCCACTTGGGAGTATTTCTAGTGTGTGTGTGCCTCAGTCAGTGTGTGCGTGCGTGTGTGCGGCAGTCATTGTTTGTGTGCGCATAAGTCAGTGTGTGCGTGCGTGCAGCAGTCAGTCAGTGTGCGTGCGTGCGTGCGTCAGTCAGTGTGTGTGTGTGTGTGCGCGTCAGTCTGTGTGTGTCAGTCGGTGTGTGTGTGTCAGTCGGTGTGTGTGTCAGTCGGTGTGTGTGTGTCAGTCGGTGTGTGTGTCAGTCGGTGTGTGTGTGTCAGTCGGTGTGTGTGTGTCAGCGCCGGGGAGGGAGGTGAGTGGAACGCCGGGTAGGTGATGTTAGTGGAGCACCGGGGAGGGGAACACTGGGGAGGGGAGTGGAGTCAGCACCGGGGAGGTGAGTGAGTGCCGGGGAGGTGAGTGAGCGGCGGGGAGGGGAGGTGAGTGAGCAGCGGGGAGGTGAGTGAGCACCGGGGAGGGGTGGTGAGTGGAGCGCCGGGCAGGTGATGTGAGTGGAGCGCCGGGGATGGGAGCACCGGGGACGGGAGCCAGGGGAGGGGAGGTGAGTCAGCGGCGGGGAGGGGAGGTGAGTCAGCGCAGGGGAGGTGAATGAGCGGCGGGGAGGGAGGTGAGTGTGATGGGGGGTAGGAGTTGTGTGTGTGTGTATACCCGGCGTTGGCCAGAGGCAGGGAGGGGGGCGTGAAAGGCAGGGGAAGTGAGCGTTGGGGAGGGGAGGTGAGTCAGTGCCGGGGAGGGAGGTGAGTGTGATGGGGGGGAGGAGAGGTGTGTGTGTGTATACCCGGCGTTGCCCGGAGGCAGGGTGGGGGGCGTAAAAGGCAGGGGGGGGGGCGTCAAAGGCAGGGGGAGTGAGCGCCGGGGAGGGGAGGTGAGTCAGCGGCGGGGAGGGAGGTGAGTGTGATGGGGGGAGGAGAGGTGTGTGTGTGTGTGTGTGTGTGTGTGTGTGTGTGTGTGTGTGTGTGTGTATACCCGGCGTTGGCCGGAGGCAGGGAGGGGGGCATAAAAAGCAGGGGGGGGGCGTAAAAGGCAGGGGGGGGCGTCAAAGGCAGAGGGGGCGTCAAAGGCAGGGGGGGGTGTCAAAGGCAGGGGGGGCGTCAAAGGCAGGGGGGGGCATCAAAGGCAGGGGGGGTGTCAAAGGCAGGGGGGGCGTCAAAGGCAGGGGGGGCGTCAAAGGCATGGATTCCTCCCCCTGCATTTCCTCACCTGGCAGCATGCCATGCTCCTCGGGCTGCCACTGGTTCTCTCCCCCCTCGTGGCCTCCGCCGACTCCCGATGGCACAAAGGAGGTATTAAGTCCCTGCCGCCCTCCTCCTGCTCTTCTGCGATGTTTAGCCGTAGAGAGCGTGCTCTGGGAGGTGGGGGGAAGTAGGGGTGGGGGGGTAGGTGGGGGGGGTGAGAAGTGGGGGGGGTGGAAGTGGGGGGGTGGGGAAGTGGGGGAGCGACACACACGCGAAACCTACCTGTACTTCCGGGCGCCGCCATCTTCTCACTCGGCGCCGCGAGGGAGGAAGGGGGTCCTTCCGGGCGCCACCATCTTAGGCGCCGCGAGGCAGCCTGTCTGTTCCAGTTGGAGTGCCGGTGGGGAGAGAGGTGAGTTGGAGCACCGAGGGGGAGAGGTGAGTTGGAGAGAGACCCGGCGTTGCCCGTAAGTTAAATTTCCCGCTCCCTTCTCTCTCCCTCTTTCTCCGTTCTCCCCAGAGGGGAGGGATGAACAGTGGACAGGAGGGGGGAGATGAACAGTGGACAGGACTGGGGGGGGCGGACAGTGGACAGGAGGGGGGGGGACGGACAGTGGGTAGGAGGGGGAGGACGGACAGTGGACAGGAGGGGGGGTGGGGACAGTGGACAGGAGGGGGGGGCAGTGGACAGGAGGGGGGATGGGGACAGTGGACAGGAGGGGGGATGGGGACAGTGGACAGGAGGGGGGACGGGGACAGTGGACAGGAGGGGGGATGGGGACAGTGAACAGAAGGGGGGACGGGGACAGGAGGGGGGGGTCAGTGTGCAGGAGGGGGGGTCAGTGGGCAGGAGGGGGGTCAGTGGGCAGGAGGGGGGGTCAGTGGACAGGAGGGGGGGCAGTGGACAGGAGGGGGGGCGGCAGTGGACAGGAGGGGGGGCAGTGGACAAAAGGGGGGGGGAAATGGACAGGAGGGGGGGGGCAGAGTACAGGAGGGGGGCAGTGTACAGGAGGGGGGGGCAGTGTACAGGAGGGGGGGGCAGTGTATTTGGAGCGGGAGAGGTGAGTTGGAGCACCGCTGGGGAGGGGAAGAGGTGAGTTGGAGCGGGGAGGAGGAGAGGTGAGTTGGAGCGCTGCTGGGGAGGGGGAGAGGTGAGTTGGAGCGGAGAGGGGGTTAGGTGAGTTGGAGCGGGGAGGGGGAGAGGTGAGTTGGAGCACCGCTGGGGAGGGGGAGAGGTGAGTTGGAGCGTGGAGGGGAGAGGTGAGTTGGAGCGCCGCTGGGGAGGGGGAGAGGTGTGTTGGAGTGGGGAGTGGGAGAGGTGAGTTGGAGCCTGGGAGGGGGAGAGGTGAGTTGGAGCGCCGCCGGGGAGGGGGAGAGGTGAGTTGGAGCGCTGCTGGGGAGGGGGAGAGGTGAGTTGGAGCGGGGAGGGGGAGAGGTGAGTTTGAGCGGGGAGGGGGAGAGGTGAGTTGGAGCGCCGCTGGGGAGGGGGAGAGGTGAGTTGGAGCGTGTGTGTGTGTGTGTGTGTGTGTGTGTGTGTGTGTGTGTGTGTGTGTGTGTGTGTTTGTGTGTGTGTGTGTGTGTGTGTGTGTGTGTGTGTGTGTGTGTGTGTGTGTGTGTGTGTGTGTGTGTGTGTGTGTGGTGCCGAGCCTATGGGAAGAGAGTGGCAGTTGGGTGACGTCACACCCACCAATCTGATTGGCCAGAGGCTGAGGACCAATCAGATTCACCGCAGCTACTACCAACCATTTGATTTTATATATTAAGATGTGCAGATATACAAAAAGTCTTATAAAGGAAAATCTTATCTGTTTCTTGTAGTTGGAGGGAAAGTCTTCTCTGTTCCTGGGTTGCTGCCTTTTACTCAGGCTATGTCAGCATTCAGGTTTAGAGGTTCTTTCCCCTGTGTCTTGCAGGCAGCGTGCTGTTTCTTCTGGCAGGCTTCAAGACATCTGTCCCTATGGTCAGTCCCACAACTTGTGAGACTCAGGAACAATCTCCCTTCCTGTCTCAAAGACAGGCTTTTCTAAGAAACCTAATCAGGCAGGTGGTGTTGGTTAATTGACTACCAGAAGTTAACCACCACACTGCTGGATTAGAGGCACATTTCCTGAACAGGGATAACTCCCCTATTACAGTTAGATTAAACACCTTGTCGCTTGTTTTCTTTGTTCACACCATTTCTTTACTTTCCTAGATTCCGTGGTAACTTGGATCGTAGGAGATTCTATGGTTCTCTGGGCTGGGAAGAGGGCGAGTTCGCGCCCCTATGGAAAGAATTTAGGTTTGAGTATGGAGCAGGCGGAGGTAATGTGGTGGGGGATGAGAGGGATGCGGTGGGGAATGCTTTTTCCATTGCTAGTTTCCAGGGCCAGGAGAGCAACAAACATCATCATTATTTACGTTGGGGATAATGATGTGGTCAAAGTGCGGTTGATTGAGTTATTCCAGCAGATCAAACAAGATTTGGCGCCTTTGTTACCTTTTTGGCCAGGGGTGCAATTAGTTTGGTCCGATATAATATGTAGGTTTGTCTAGAGGGGTGTGTGTAATCTGGGGAGAGTTAGCAAGACACGGAAGAGGTTAAACAGGAAGGTGGGGACATTTTGGGTTCAATGTGGGGGTTGGGTCATTCGTCATTCGCATTTTAGTTTTAAAATGGGTGGCTGGTTTAGGGAGGACGGGGTACAATTGTCAGATGTTGGGGTGGATATGTTTAATAATGAGTTACAGGAAGGTTGGAAGAAGTTTTAGGGGTATGGCGGTACGGGCCTGATTTAAGGAGGTTAAACAGGCCCGTTGTTGGGGGCAGTTGGGAGGGGGGGTTAGGTGCTTGTCACGCCAGAAGGGGCTCGGGGCTGGTAAAGCATGGAGTTGAAGCAAGGAGGCAGGTCATCGGGACGTACTTCTGGGTGCCCCCTTTGCGTTGTCCAGCCCTGAGCATTTCCGTTGAGGATAGGTGGTATGCTATCCCCAGTTGTTATTAATAAACAAGCTGTGGCCGTTTTTACCTCCAAAACTGCGTCCTCTTGTTTATTTGTATGTTTTAGGTAGATGGGTATTGGGAAAGGGGGAAGGAAGCTCACACCTCTTTGGTCAATAGTAAAGTAGGCGCGAAAATCGGACCCCACAGTGACGTCACAGGTGCGACGGAGGCCCGCGCATGAACAACACGAAGTACACACCACTGTGCACCCGGCGCATGTGCGCAGCATACCGACAGAGCACCCAGCATCACTGCAGTACTCCGAGTTCCTCCCCCTATGTCGTCATAGTGACAGGATGTAAACAACTGCATCCAGTCATGACAAGACGCAGCACATTAGTTAAAGGCACAGACCCTATAGTGTGTACTTCGAGTTGCGCATGCGCGGGCCTCCATCACGTTTCTCGCGCCAGCTTTACACCTGCGGCACATCATTGTAAGGAAGGTAAGGGGGTATATACGTATATGTGTGTATTTATGTGGTTATCATAGCCTCACCTTGAGAAAGACTGCATGTGCAGTTGAAACGTTGGACCTTTTGGCTGTGATTAAATCTTCATTTTGCAAAGACCGAGTTCCAGGATCTTCTTTTCTACAGTGCCTATACATGGGACCTGCAGGACATCCCTTGATCCAGCGAGCCCTGGCTTTTTACTTTATTCATTCAAATAAGATGTGTGCCAGATATACTTCTACTGATAGAACAACCATTAATAGGACAACAATATTAACTATCTGCACTGTCATTACTATAGTTAGCAGTTCTATTATTTTAAAAAAGCTAAACATATGAGGAATTTAGAAATGTCACTTGCTGTTCAAATGTATGGCTTATTTATGTTTTCCTGGTTATAGCTAAGCATAATGCTGTCATAATGGACCCAAAATGAGTCGTGGTGAACCCTATTTGAAACTATAAAAATGTTGTGGCGTGGGCAATAAACACTTGAGAATTGAGTTAGAAGTAATCTGAACTTCTGTTGGGACACACAAAATGTATAAATCCACAAACAACATGGTTTTTTTACAGTATTAAAATAAATTGATTTAGTTTAAGAAATGCCACATCCCATATTTTACAAAACACTAAAACAATTTGCATTCCAAATAATTTTGATTACAGTAATTTATAAGAATACCTTTATATCACCCCAATAGTTACTAGACTTATTACTAGTAATATCTGAAAGGAAAAAAGATGAGCAGAGACTGTGGTAGTTAATTCATTTTCCATCTATGAGAGAAGTACAGTATCATACTGTGTATGTCAGAACCAATGGTATTAGAGAAATGTAAGAAGGCATGATGCCTGAAGTGCGTGTAGGATAATCTTTAAAACATACAGAAGTACCAGATTTATTATTCATAATGTGATATATGTTTAGATACTGTACAATATATCACACTATGGTGCACAGCTATTTCCATTGAACTACAATGTATGTTATATTTAAGACTGGAATATGCTGTGTTACCTTATCACGATGAATAATGAGGTTTGCAACATCTGTAAGGACCAATTTTAGAAGTAACAAAACAAATTTTTTCATAACTTTATTTTGATAAGTATCCATTTATGGGATTATGATTAAAATGTGTTTGAAGTTATAGATTACAAAATAGCAGGATCACAGCAGGCTCTGAAAAGTTAGGACCCTTTAACATAACTACTGTAAGACTGAACTCAGTAAAGATTAACAAAATTCCGAAATACTGTAAAATTGGAAGTGAAATGTCCCTTGTTTTATTGTAATAACAAAAAAGAAGAAGAAGACACATCTAGTTCATTTGGGAACTCTACTGTATAAGACATTTTAATCACTCTCAGGTATAGTTGTTATAAATTTAATTTCACAATGTTTTGGGCTTTAGTTTCCTCTTGACAATTACAGTTTTTTTTATTTTTATGATAGTCTAATAGCAAACGACTTTACATAAAAGCCAGTTAGATCCTAAAACAGTGAACATGCTAAGCTTTATTTAAACACTAATAAAACTATATTATCTATGCCTGAAGAAAGCAATTTTGAAACCAAGAATTTCAAATCCTTTTTAAATTTACTTGGTTTCATTTCCCATTCTATGTTGTGATGCTGAATAATTGGGGATGAATGCTGATTAAAGCAAACAACTCTTTCAAGACAAAATAAATATATCTGTTTGCATACAGTCATTAAATCCAGCAGCTTTATTAATGTTGTTAAGGTTAAGAAAGTTCAATTATTTCTCAAATGGGTGAATAGTACATCAATTAAATGGTAGTTCAGACTTAACTACATACAACTTATCGCTGGGTTTTATGTTTTTTTTTTTTTAAATAGCACCATATATTCACTGAAAAGGAAGTAAAAAACAACATTGGGCTCATTGTTTCTTGTTTATGTGTGAAGCCTATTCCAATATCACATATGGGCCCCTCATCCTTGTCTAAGCCATTTAAAATCATATGCACAAAGAACATAGGCCCAGATCCACAAAACGGGGCTAAGCTTTAGCAAGTCTTTCCTCACATGTATGAATGGTAAAGCTTAGCATACTTTTGTCGATTTGGGTAATAGTGTTAAGGTAAATGTATATTTGGTACAGTATACGCAATTTGAGGATTTCTGGAAGATGTCAGGAAAGTATGGCAATAATCAGGTTATGTTGAAGTGCAGTACCTTGGATTACCTTATTTGTTGCTTGTATGCCTTATTAGCAAAGAGATGAGCAAAACATCTGTACATATTTACAAATCTGGCAAATGTTTGTTAGTACAGTATATATAAATGTAACAAAATAAAAAGGGAACTCAATCTCTATAAATATTTTTCATATCAAAAGATATAAAAACCCCATTATAAAAGTTTTTGTTATTAGAATAATGTATTAGCAAAGAGATGAGCAAAACATCTGTACATATTTACAAATCTGGCAAATGTTTGTTAGTACAGTATATATAAATGTAACAAAATAAAAAGGGAACTCAATCTCTATAAATATTTTTCATATCAAAAGATATAAAAACCCCATTATAAAAGTTTTTGTTATTATAATAATGTATCTCTATCCATATAATATTCTATAAATGATTGTATCAAAAGATTAAGCACATATGCAAGTGTGTATGGAAAATAAATTTGAAAAAAAAAGGTGCTCTTCCCAAATTAACTTGCAATTTAATAGTGAAATTGTACATTTTGATCCTGTCTTATAACAAAATAAGTAATTTCTTTTTATCTTTTGATCAAAAAATGATTCAAGACTGCTAACCTCATCAAGGTAAACTATATTTTAGCAGGTACCGGCAGTAAATTCATAATATTTCTTATTGTCTTGTGGACTAAACATTGTGAAATAATGTTTGTGAAAGTGCCTAAAGGGTTAAATGAATGAAGCATTTATGCTATTTATGATTTAGTGCAATTAAAACTGATTAGCATATAGTATAAATGCTTAATTCATTTAACCCTTTAGGCACTTTCACATATTTCACAATGTTTAGTCCACAAGACAATAAGAAATATTATGCTTTTAGTTTGAGAGGGGGTGGTGAGGGGGAATCTTTCACTATCATAAAAATAAACCTTTCTATAATGATCAAGGATTTCTCATACTATACAAGCTATATACAGTATCTCCTAGTAATTACAGATAAGTAATGCTATAAATATATTGTCTCTACTGTATGTAGGAATGCTTTATCCTCCAGTGTACTTTTCAGACCTGAGCCCCAATAATTAAATGTGTGCGTGTGCTGTTTTCCTCTTACGCAGTTAGCAAATATTAAGCAGACAAAATTTATTAATGGGAATATTGCTTGTTCTATTACTTGTGTCCTTGCTTTTTGGCCCTAATTATGACAAGAACAACATTTTATCACACTTTCTAACTATATAGCATTTTATATTTGTCAATATTTGTTCCCTGAAGAGCAATTATTCTCTGTGAACAGTCTGGTTTATTCATACAGTTTTCTGGGATCTGGGCCGGCATCTTATCAATAACATGTAAAAGGGGAATACTGTGGATGTATAATGCATGAAAGCTCTCAGATGATAGCACATTATTATTAGAGTATTATTGTTTACATCAAATTATTATTAGATTTTTTTTGACTGATACTTTCTTCCCTTTTCACTCTTCCATTTTTGGTGTCTTATTTTGTCCTTACTTCTGTCCTTGGATCATTTTTTGACTGTCATTAAAAAGAAACTGTATTTTTGGAAGTTTTTTTATTTAAAATGTGTAAATAGCTAGGAGAACGACATGGCATTAATAATGGATACTAACTACATATATTAACTTTGTGAAATAAGATTTTCTTATCATGTTTTCTTATTTAGAATCACCTGATTTTCAGTGACTTTTTTTGCTGTGTTTTTTCCTCTGTGCTATTTTAGCCCTTACTGACATTCTCTGATGTCTATTCCCCCATTTACTTTACTCTACATTCAGAGAATCTACAGTGGGGTTATCAAATTAATCTCTAGATGTGCAATACTGTTCAACTGTTTTTTTTTTTAGGGCAGATAACATGCCATATGACTCAGTTATGGATATGGTCATTCATGTGTCACTGTCAATGCAGTCAGTCTTTTTATGAAGTGTATCATTTTTGAGTTCCTTCTGAATTATATGTATGCTCAACCCATGTTGGTTTAGGGGTTATCATATTTGGTAGATTAATTTTGTAGATAGAAGATGTATATAATCATATTGCACAGCATCTAATCTTCCCCGTTTCAACATATTACAATTGGTGGTATTCTACGGGTTTATTTGCGATATTGAGATAGGGATTGATCTCATGAACTTTTGTAATCAGGAGATAATTTTCATACTGTATGTGTAAAGTAGATTCCCCTATTAGTCAATTATATTGGAGGGTACATAAAGTATACGTCTAGTAGGTGTAGACATCTGACTCCAAAGGAAGCCATTAGGTGAAACGCTTAGAATCTGGAAATCAGAGAGAAATGTGTTGCAGCCAGTTCCATCCACCGAGGATACAGGAAGTGCTGACGGAAGCATTATGGGATGCTGCAAACACATGCACGGAAGTGGTGGGACTGCAGATTACTAACAGCTCACGAAATTCAATACTGCTGCGGCCCCGTTTATTCTAAAACATCACCGCATTTTTCCTGGATTTTTTTCCGAATGCGACGCACTTCACCGGGTGCATGCCGCATTCATGTTGCGTTCTCAGCCGTGGGTCAAGCACGGGTCATGCGCGGTTGATGCGCGGTTCATGCGTTTATTAAGAAAGGTTCGGATTTAATAGGTTGCAATTCTTCGCGTGTCCGCCAGATGGCAGATATTCATGAATTGTAATGCTCATGCGCTTCAGTAATGTGTTGACTTGCAGATGTTTCATTTAAAAAAGATACCACAGTGTGCTATTGTAAATTGGCCTTGAGACTGAAGGAAGAGGTTACAATAATGTATCAATTTAGGCTTTTCATATTAAAAGAAAGACAAAGACCAGTTTCTGTTATTCTCCAGAGACCCGCCACCATGAGTGTTCAAGTGCAGCCCGTTTTCCAAAAACCCGACAGAACTTACGCGTATTTGATATGGGTCACGATTAATGCAACAGATGATAAGATGGCAACAGTTGTTCAAATTTATCAGTATTTTTTATCAAAAACTATGACTTTTACACATTTTCACCAGCTCCTCATGTGTGGAAGCGTGCAATAAGGAAAAGGTTATGTAGCGAACCATGTTTTTATCGTATTGATCCCGAATTTATTGGTGGGTATTGGTGTGTATCACCGACTTTTTCCTGTATCTATGATCATGCAGACGGCAAAAGGCGAAAGGTCGTGTTAAAACCAACTAAGAAACGACAGTCGCTGGCAAGCAATGCGCCAGCACCGGCTTCCAATAACGGTCCCACCGTCAGTGACAACCCTTGCTGTTTGTCCACGCACGGATACCTGCAGCCTGAGCCGGATTTCGCGTGCAGTTCCGAGCAAGCTTGCTCGTACCTAAGCGATTTCCAGCCTCATCAGCTGACGACAGGTGTAGTAGTCCCACTGCCAACTGTCAACGTGTCTGATCAAGAATACTGGACTGGCAGTGGCCCTGCACCGGCGCCAGCTGATTGGGAAATTCTATGGTGAGTAATGTTGCCGTATTTTTTTATTTTGAAAATATCAATATCGGTGCGATTCAAAAGTTAAGCGATTCTCCTCTAAGCAATATTGGCTGAGCAGCTTCTACAGTACTGCAGATACTGGACAATCGGTTGAACGCTAGGCGCATGCGCATTGGAACCTTCTTGAAACGCATATGTGTGTCATTACATCGACGGTAGGCGCATGCGCATGTGAACAGGAGACGCCCCCCGAGAAAATTATTGGTGGGACAGACTGGGAACTTCTTTAGGGGACTGACCATTACAATAAAACTTTTCTTTTTGTTTTCCTCAGAAAGAAAACGGCTAATGGAGGGATTTCGATGGATACAGTAATATCGCTTTGTGTAACAATGCCTGCACATTGCTGAATCAGATTTAAAAAACCACGTACCGGAGTCTACAGTTTAGTGGCCGATGGTATTGATTAGGATAGAATACCTGAAACAGTATGCTGATGTTTTCCGACCGTACAGTATACAATACTTTATATATATATAGTATATAAACCCGAAAAAATAAAAAGTATGCATTTATTCTACATGTATTACAGAACATACAGTATGTGTCTTCTATACAGTATGTGTCTTCTATCAGTATCAAAGGAGCCAATGGAACAATTTAAAACAAATCAACATGTTCTTTTATTGGTGGAGTAAGTACAAAAACATTTATTTACAAATACTGTACAATGTAAAAACATTTTAAGTGCACAGCAATTCAAAACATCAACCGGTGTATGGTTTACTGGTAGTGAAAACATTTATTTACATAAAGTAAAAACATTTACAGTCAGTCAGTATGGTTTACCGTCTGTAATAGGGGAGTTATCCCTGTTCAGGTAATGTGACTCTAATCCAGCAGTGTGGTGGTTAACTGCTGGTAGTCAATTAAAAAACACCACCTGCCTGATTAGATGGCTTAGAAAAGCCTGTCTTTTGTGACAGGAATAGAGACTCCTTAGCTCACACCTGAGCTGAACTTGGAGACACTTGTCTTGAGCCCTGCCAGAAGAAACAGCAGAGCTGCTTGCAAGACACAGGGGAAACTTCTAAACCTGAATGCTGACAAACCCTGAAGAAAAGGTAGCAACCAGGGACAGAGAAGATTTTCCCTCCAAACCACAAGGAACAGATAAGACTTTTATTTACAAGACTTTTTATATCTGTTCATTTCATGCTATATGTTTGGGGCTGGGAGACCTACGTATCTAAGGGAGTTGTGAACTGCATAGTATTTCACTAGAAATACTCCCAAGTGAATAGAAGCTTTGTTTACCCCTTGTTTGGATGGTTTCCTGATGTTAAGGAAAAGGCGCAATAAAAGGCTTATTTAATTTCACTATAATCAGTCTCCCTTGCATACCTCTGTGAGCGTCCGCCTACATATGGTGTCCGAAGTGGGACGAGAGGTGGTCTTTGACGTTAGAAAGGACTGGAGATTTGTTCTGTGAATTTTTTTTAATGCTTTTTGCCTACAAACAGTCTGAGCAACTTTAAAAAAAAAAAAAAAAAAATCTCATGCAGCAGAGATCAGAGTTAAAGTGATACACACCACTGCACTGAAACTTACAAAACCACAGATGGACTCTTTTCCCCAATCCCAAGAGGAGAGAGAGAGAGACTGCTGAAGCAGGTAAAACCTTATTTGCCTATCACAATAAAGTGTAATATGGTCATTGAAATAGGGGGTTTGCCTTCCAGCTATAGTCAGGATTCAAGAAGTGAGTTAGCCCTTGAAAGGGATAGTCGTTTGTTATTTTCAAATGTTTAGCTGTAGCAGTGAATACAGATGGTGACCCATGAGCGGTACTGATTCTGCAAGTAAAGGCTGCCACACCGCATAGGACTACCAGTTGTGAATGGAGTATATGCAGAAAAATGTGAAAATTGATGCAAGACTGTGCTGAAGCAGGGGAATTTTCAGTAAACAAGTGCTAAGGGTAAAATTGCCTACTAGAAAAAAAAGGAATTGCTGAACTGTGTAAAAGGTATCCCAAAGTCTGAAGCGTGAATGTCATAATACCCAAAGTTGAGACTGAACTCAAACAGAAAATCACATTATTTGGCTGAAGCAGAGAGATTGTACCTAGCAAGTAAATGGTGTAAAGCAAATAGATGTTTTTACCTAGCAACTGCACATCTTGTATACCTGATAAGAGAAAATGCATGCACAGTACTGCTGATATTATAAAACTTACCCAAGAAAGAAAAAGTCTACAGAGATGCCTGTGAGAGCTACGACATCTACAAGCAAATATGCCCACCTGTAGGACTACCACAATTGGGGGTTCTAGCAAATACAGTGGCAACAGCTTCAATAGCGCCTCCTGAGGTCAGGAAGAAAATTACACCTGATAGCCTAAAAATGGAGGACAAGATGCAGCGTTCCTGTAATGAACCCTACCCCATGGACGAGTGGCCCTTCCAGTCAATAAAGAGGAATACATCTCTTACGGGGAACCCGAACCGAGTTACACCCACAAAACACCCCAAGAATGGTGGGGCTGCCTGAACTCGGCACGAACTGAAAAGACCGCTCGCTTTGATGACGGATATGATCAGCAGGAGAAAGAGCGGGAGCAGTGGATCACCGAATATTTCCGTCAGCTATTACAGTTGCAAGAAAAGATGGGTGGATCCAGTGACGCTGCTAAAATTTCAAATGAAGATGGAGACCCCAGTATCCCTGAAGGGACGGTGTCATCCAAAACAAAAAGGCGAAAAAAGAAAAGCGGTTCTTCATGTACCGTGGAAGGAACAGACACGTCCGCAGATCCTGTGGAGAAAAAGGGGGATCGAGATGCCCTGCAGCCTAGAGAAAATGGAGAATTCATCCCGCGGATAATCGAATATCCAGAGGGCCCAAGGCAGAAGTCATGTACCCCAAAGAAGTGTCTGTCCGGTACCAACAGTGAGGAACCCTCAACCAGTCATCCCAGGGAAGCGGAGCTGGAACCAGTGAGTGACGATCCCTTGACCAACCCTGAAGACGCCCTGAAAATATCCAGGCGTGACTGTGATCTACTTCGAGAACAATTGAAACTTGAGAGAGAAGATAATGCTGAGTGACAGAAGACGGTGCTCGCAATGTACTCTGAATCTGGAACAGATTTGGACGATCTCAAGACTGAGCTAGATACTGCAAACGCTACTATTTCCGGCATGGATGAAAAGCAAAGCCAATCTGATAAAATGATGACTAAGCTGAAGCGGAAGTATGAGGAGGCACTAAAGCAGATGACAGTCTTTCAGCAAGAGGTTCACACTCTTCGCGTAGAGCTGAATGTCTCACAACAGGAGGTCAACAATGTCCGGACAGAGGTGGACGTATCTCAGAAAGAGGTTCAGACACTCCGCAGAGCACTGGATGCCTCACATCATGAGACCAACAACTGCTGCACAGATCTGGAAGTTTCCCGAAAGGAACTACACAGCCTCACTGAGGAGCTGGACATTTCTAAAGAAATAATTGTCAATCTTAATACAGATCTCCAAGTCTCCCAGAAGGAGCTTCAGACCCTCAACCTAGAGAAGGAAGTCTCACGCCAGGAGACTGTCAGTCTCAAAGCAGATATGCATAAATGGAAGGAGGACTGCAAGGAGGCCCTGAATAGTACAGAGACTGAAAAAGGAGAAAATTTAAAATTACAAAGAAAAAACTTAAAACTCAAAGAAGAAAAAATGGGAGAGAAGTCCCCACACTGATGCTCCAATACTGCGTAGTAAAATGTCAATGATTAAATAAATGAATGAAAAGAAACATAAAGTTCAATATGCCGGTATACATAAATATGAAAACAGTGGCTCCTCCAGTGAAGCCCAGAAAAGTGCACCGTCTGTACTGCCACCACCTCACCTGCACCCCGCAGCGAGGACCCTCACGTCTCTCAGCTGGCCATCTCCCCTGCACAAACAGAAACCGAGGGAGCCTGGCTCCCACCTCGGCACTGCGTCCTAGGGATTAACGCTCCCACCCCGGTGTTGTAACCGAGGGAGCCAAATCTCCCACCTCAAAGTGGTAACCGATGGAGAGTTGGAACCTCCCACCTCGGACCGCAGGGATGGCAACCCGGGAAGCCCAAATATGGATAAGGGCCGGGACCTGGAAGATGAGCCTCCTCTTGTCCCACCGGGAGCCGTGAACTCACCCGCGTGCTGGAACCGATGCCGTGCAGGGGGTGGGGACTGAGGGGTGACCGGCAGCCATCCACAGCTAAGTGCAGGTACCGTCGGTCAGAACTTGACTCTCACTGCTGGGAAGGCGAAGGGGAAAAAGCACCGACACTGCACCGGCTAAACGAGCACCACGATTCAGCTCTGGAGGAAATCTTCCTGATGGAACAGCTGAAGAGATGACCGGACAGGCGTGCTGCAATACCGTAGTTGATGTAGAAGGAATGAAAGTTGAGGGTAGAGCACTGCAAA
>NW_027455976.1:0-27372 GCF_040206685.1 Ascaphus truei | reverse complement strand
GGAGGATGTTAAATTGTATTTTATTTTTGACTTTGACCATATCTTCCACGTGCCTACCTCTTCTAGTTGGACGGCTTTTAATTCCGTCCTTGCCTTTATGAGCTTTTTATATAATTGCTTTGTTGGTTTGGTTTTATGTTCAGTCTCTAGTAGGCGAACCTTCTCCAGCCTCTCTTTGTATATTTTCTCTTTCTTTTTTTTGGAAGGATGCTATGGAGATTAAGGAGCCTCTGATTGTTGCCTTATGGGCCTCCCATAGCGTGGCCGGGGATTTCACTGAGCTCTTGTTTAAAGCAAAGTACTCTGAAATTTTTAGAGACATCTCCTCTACCACTTTCGGAGAATTCAGTAGGGAGTCATTTAATTTCCACTGCTAGCGGGAATTCTTAACGAATGGTAGAGAGAGCGACATATCAATGGGGGCGTGGTCAGACCAAGAGATTGAGCCAATATTTGACTGGGGCGTCGCCTGGAGAACATCTCTGGTACCTAGGAAGAAGTCAATCCTCGAGTAGGACTGATGAGGGGGGAGTAGAACATATAGTCTTTCTGTCCCTGATGCTGAGATCTCCAAACATCAAAAATGGAGAAATCCCTCTGAATATCTTGTAGATTTTTAGCATTAAGGAGAGTAGTCTTGGGCGGGAAAGAGCCCTGAGCGTTAGTTCTATCATGGTCCGGGGAGCTTATCATGTTGAAGTCTCCTGCTATTATAATGGTTATTTGTTGGGAAATACTCAGTGACTCCAGCACCGATCTAAGGAAGGGGATCTGGCCCTCGTTGGGGGCATATATGTTTACCAGCGTGATTGGAGCTCCAGACAGGGTACCCGAGAGGATGAGATATCTCCCCTCTGGTCCGCACTGGTTGTTTCTATTGAGAAAGGGATGTTGCGGCAAAACATTATGGCTACCCCTCGTTTTTTGGATCTGCACGAGGCATAAAGTGCCTGGGGGTATGTTCTGTCGAACGTGTTTGGGGGTGAGGTGGAATTAAAATGAATCTCTTGCAGGAAGATGATATCACCTTTAAGTTTGTTCACTTCTATTAGTGCTAGATTGCGTTTGTTTGTTGAATTGAGCCCCTTTACGTACAACGAGACCAGTTTTATACTATTTAAGTTAGCCATGGCGCTTTTGAGAAGTCTGGGGCTGGATCAAAGCCCGCTTTCCCAAGGCGGACGGCCCATATTCTTTGCATGTTCGGCCCCCTGGGCCCTCGATCACCCTGCCAAACCTCGAATTGTGGCAGGGTTCCCATGGGGGGAAGGGGTGGGAGTAGGAGGGGGAGAGAGGGGGTAGAGACAGAAGGGGAAAGAAAGTAGGAAATAGAAGGGCTTTTGGAGAGCCCCAACCATAACTCCTTCATTGCCCTAATGGCGAAGGAAATGGGCTTAGTGCCCTAGAGTGGGGAAGAGGGGGGACGAGGGGGGGAGGGGGGGAGGAGAGGGAGGGGGAGAGGGGGAGAGGGAGGGGAGGAGAGGGAGGGGAGGAGAGGGACGGGGGAGGAGGGGAGGGAGCGGGAAGGGCCCTCTATGAGATAACCTCATGGCCCCTTAGACACATGGGGATGGATGAGGGGATGGGAAAGGGTGGTGGACATGGAGCATTCCAAATGCAGCCTTTGGCCACCCCTACCGTAGACCCTGTGACTTCAAAAAAAGGTAAGCCCTTCCCTAGACTCTTCCACTTTTCAAAAACACTCCTTTCCCTTCTCAGTTGGTAATTTATTCCTCCCACCTGTTTCTTTTTTTAATGTGCCACGCAGAGTACAAAACTTCTACATGTAGATTAAGCAGTTTGAGTGCAGTGCTGTGGACTTCCACCTTCTGTGCCATGACGCAGTTGCCTTATGAGCTCCAGGCTTTTTGGGCATTTTGTTCAACTGTCAAAGTGCTCTGCTTCCTCTGAGCACAATCCATGGAAACTCAGCCAACTTGCTTTGCTCTAAGCCTCCCCTGGCATTCTCCCAATTTCACCCAACTGCAGAACCAGCCATAGTCTCACCCAAGCTTCTGTAAACCTCGTAATGTATTCCATGCAGATGTGCATTAATTAAGTGTATTGTCGCATTTGAGGAGAAATTTGAAGAAATAGCAACATTTACTCGCAAACCTAGTGTAAATGTAATAACTGCGTAACCTTTTTTTATGCTCAAAAACTAACCATCAGGTAGTATTTGTTGGGGGCCAAATAACCCAGTCACCCATACTTAAAAGCTTCCTATGGCTATATCAAGCTATAACATTATCCAGCACTTTATTTTTCAGAGATTGCCCATTCTGTTTGTGATGGTACAGGTAATGCGTCTCTTATAATTAAGGTTAAAGCTGCAGTTCAAGCTGCCGGGTTTTTTTTTTAAGTGTTGTTTTTTTACTTCAATAGTTAAATGTGTGTAATGCCAACTTACCTACTGAAGATCAAAGCTGCAGGTCAATCCCTTCTCCATTGATTTATCAGTGAAGATTGGTGACATCATTACAAGTTGGTGTCTTATAAAACGCCCCCTTTTTCAGTGTGAGTGAACTGCTTATGAATATTCATGCGCACTCCTCCACTGACATGTGCAAGAGGGAGGGCAGGGCTCACAAAGGGGTTTGCCAGGGTTTGTGACAGGACATGAAGGGGCTGTGCCTTAGCAAATGGTTACTATAGGAACAACATGCTTGTTAAAATAGAATACAAGAAAATTGGTCTTTCAAAGTTGTTGTTTTTTAAAACAGAAAATGCTAAAAGTATTTTTTCTTAATACAGAAGTGATTTATTTAAAAAAACACACATGCAGGATACTGCTTGAACTGCAGCTTTAAGCTCAGCCATTGCCCCTATCCGTCTAGGATGTACACGATTTCCCTGTAGATCATCCTTCGGTGCCTCATCTGGCCCAAAAAAACATGTATTTTAGAACTGTATGAATGTATAGATTCAATTTATCAAGGTATCAAGGTATAACTATACCTGTATATTTATTAGTTCCCTTAGTATGCAAGGTTGTGGGAAGGGGAAGTGCATGAAATATCATTGGTGTGGGTAGGGGGTGTACTCAGGTTTGGGGAACTATGATACTGAGGGCAGGGCCATTATTCAGCCCAAATACTGAATCATCTGTCTCTACAGGTGGTATCCGTCTGGAACTGGAATCTGAGGTCTGGGTCTAAACCCAAACAGACTCAGTTCCCAGTGCTTTGTTTGAATTTCCCACTCTACTTAAGCCCACCTTTGCGGGCTGTCTTGAAGCCCTGTCCACTTCCATAGCACTGTTCGCCCATTACAGATGAGCACCCGCTCTGTCATTGGCCCATATAGCTCGCACTGTGATTGGCACATGTAGCATCCATGCTCTGATTGGTTGGCAGCCGTCCATAGTTTTGGATGGAGGCCGAGGTCTATGGAAAGAGTTGCCGATCTCACTTCCAGTGCTCATTCTTGTACTGGGGTGCAGACGGACTAAGTGGGGTGTTCTTAGGTTGTGCCAGAGACACCCGAAACCCGGCTGCCTTCAATTCTGAGTGAGATATTTGAAGTTGCTTCACTGCAACTTGCATCCACCGAAGCCTGGAGGCTTCGGACACCTACAGAAGTGGAAGCTGTGCCAGTTACACCATTTTGGTGGTGCCGGGCACCTAGGATGAATAGGATGTCCCCTGTATCCCCTTGGTTGTGAGTATACCCGTAGCTCTGTTTTTGACATTGTGTTATATCTTCTGGCTCCGGTCAGAATATATACAATTTATTTGCTATCTGTGTCTTGTCTGGTAATTGATACTGTGAAAGAGTTCTGGTCTCCCATAACACTGTCCATGCGTAATGTCCAATCCAGCCATCAAACTCCTCCTAAAAGAATCTGCAAATCGTCTAAATTCAAGACTAAGCCATGCCTATCCACAGACAGTGCCATGTTGTTAAACCTGACTAATCTACTTGGTTAAAAGGTAATTGACTGCTCCCAACATCAGCAACATGGTAACAGTGCACCTCACCATCTATTGCTTCATATGACCTAGAAAACATACAGCTACATCTGAAAATGCCAATTTCTTGGAGCCTTCTTAACACCCAAGGCTATCACCTCTTACACCTTCTTTCATAGAAACTTAACTCCTGTTGACTTAGCTTAGTCACTATCAAATAATATTCTACCAACATCAGATGGGATCTGGTTAAAGTCTTAGACCAACAAAATGATGAATACAACCTCTGATTCCAGCCATGCTGTATTCATGGGCACAAATAGTAACCCAAATAAAGAGGATAACTATCAAGGACAGTTTCACATAAGGAACCTCTTATGGCAACTATAGTAGTTACTAACCTTTTCCCTTTTTTTAGACTTGAGTTGAATCATTAGGATGGGGAACTGGAGCTCATCCGACATCATGACCTTCTTCTAAATTCCACTCTAGATATTCACAAAGAGAATGATGTCACAACAAAACCATGGTTCCCTAGTGATTTCCTCCACAAAGGGTTATTGCTCTCCTCAATGTGCCCTGCCAGGCTAGGAAGTGTATGCCCGAAAGTACCACTACTCCAACTAGTAGTGGTACTTTTTGGCCGACACTTACTTGCCCCTTCTGTCAGGAATAAGTATAAGCCAGCCAACTTCCCCTTAAGATAATTCTTTTTTTTTTTTGTCTTTGTTTTACTCCAGCAAACCACGCAGACAATTAGTTGGCTAACATGAGTGTTAGAGCTCACTCCTCCTTCCTTTCTTTCTATCCATATAACATCTTACTACCCGAGTGCTCAGTTCATTTCCTAGGCAGACAGACAAGCAAGGGTAAGCCAACGGCCTCTTAATAAAATAATATGTTTTGTTTTACACCTACAAATACACGCACAATGTTTATACTATATAATCACGTTGGTGTTAAAACGGCCATGGATGTATTGCAAAAATATATTCAGGGTCCTGTTTTCCAAATTAAATATGTGCTGTCAACAGCAGCATGGTCATTTCTAATGGGATACCAGAGTGTTAATGTCTTAGGATGTGTTTATCCTGGGGTGTCAAAGCAGACAAATATAGTATTTGCAGTAAATTAGGTTTAAATAGATAGTTCAAACAATCGCTGAAGAAAGTAGCATAATTTTAATCTAATCATGCTTCATGAAGTGGATAATATTAGCAAATCGTCTAATTCACTTAATGGTTCTGTAGATTGTTCCTAAATTAATCCAAATTATTCTGGATGAATAAAGTTAAGTTATATACTTTGAGACAGCAGGCAAATATATCAGCTACAGTGAGCTGTATCAGCATCCATGTGGAGATACCATGTGCTGATGGGGGGGGTGGCGAGGGGGGGGAGGCAACATCAGGTTCCAGGCACCTGTGCTTAAAAGAGGAAAGTTTGAACCATGTATTTTAATTTGATTACGGAAATATATCTATTTTTAAGGCAGCTCCTAAAATATCTCAGACCGTGGCTTATTAATTGGATTGATTAAATGTAGAATCTTACAAATTATCTATTAAATATTGTAAGTATATTCCACTTACTCTTTGCACGGCTTGACTTATTGGTGTTTGAGTTGTTGTTTAATCTTCTCTAGTTACTCTGCTTTGTTTGATCTCACCCTGTGCAGAACAGGAGTTTTTACAGGCAAATCACCATTCTCCTCTATCTTTATCAAACAGAGACAGTGGGGTCTATTCGAGTTCTGCTCTGGAGACCCCCTGCTCACATACACTACTATTAACATTTGTATAAAAACAGCTTAACTACCATAGCGGCTAGCCCCTAAGGCAATGAAGGGGTTGAACTTCAATAGCCTGTTTATTGGGGGCAAAGGGGATGGATGAAAGGGGTAGTAGCCCCAGGGTGGGTGGTTAGGCCTTCTGGGAAGGTTGTGGGAGGAGTTAACCCCTTCACAACCATAGCAGTGGAAACCGCTGTGGTAATGAAGGGGTTAACCAGTCCCGCTACCCACCCGGTAGGCCTAAACATCCACCCTTGGGGCAAGGCCTAAACATCCAGCCTTGGGGCAAGGCCTAAACATCCACCCTTGGGGCAAATACCCCCTTCACCCAATCCTTCTACCCCCGATAGAGAAAAATAATCACAACAACCCTACTACACACCTCTTCTACCCCCAATAACCCCCCCAACACATACAGTACAGTAATGGGCAAAATTACTATTATCCCTATGGATAATAGCTTATTTGCCCATTCTAAATAAAACATTAGCCAGCCAGCATAAATAAAGTAAAAAAACTTCTACTTACCCCTTCCATGATGAAGGGCATCCACATCACCATACTCCAGGTCCATGCCCAATGTTGGCATCAAGACTACAATAAAAAATACAATCTAATTGTCCCTAACCCCTTAATCACCCTAGCAGTTAATAACCATTATGGTAATTAAGGGGTTAACAACACCTCCCCCGCTACCCACCCTGGAGGCCTAACCAACCACCCCAGGGCCACTATACCTAACCTTTATCCATTGATTGGCACAGTGGTACATCATACCTATATAATATGGGCATGATAAGCCACTATAGCAGTCAATGCCAACCTATAAAAAAAAAATCATCAAGCACAAAAATACACAACCATTAAAGAAATAAACAAGCATCTAAACACCACAAGAATAAAAGAACTAAAAAGCATAAACTACACATCAATAAAATTAATCTAACACCAAAACAGCAAAGAATACAAATTATGTTATCCCAAAATACTAGAATACAATTAAATAAACACCTAACCAACAAAACAATTTAAGAAATAAAACCGCTAACCAATCCTAAAATGTAATACAAACAAGCCATCCAAATACATAACAATTTAGCCAAAACATTAAACATAAATAGAAAAATGCATTGTCTGTCACTATATTTATCTGTGTTTAAAGCAGCATGCATTGATTAAGGGTTGCTCATGTAATGTGAGCATGAGATAAAAGGTGGCACTGTGTGCTCATTTGCATGTCATTTCCCAGAATCCCTTGCTGCAGTGGAAGTGCTGTTTGCTGGGTGATAATGGTGAAAGACAGGGTTGCAGACCTGTCTAAGACATGCAAATGAATATACAGGAATATTTACAGTTGCTTTATATAATACCGTATATACACTATATAATTTATGTGTGTGCTGCGTATCTTATTGCCTGCATAAAACATTTGGTGTATTTTAGTGTTAAAAATACCTTCAGGAACAGAACCTTTCATTTAAACAGTGTTCCTATGGGAAAACGTGTTTCGCTTTACAACGTTTCGCTATCGAACGCCATTTTGAGTAACGCATTGTGTCGGATAACCGAGGACTGCCTGTATGTTGATGTTCAATAAATACATGCAGGTATACAGTATATTTAGGTTCTAACAATTAGCAGGTCACTTACTATACAAGCGTATTATGTGGGCTCAGCAGCTGCATAGGCAACACAGATATTATGCATAAATCAGTGTGTGGGAGGGAAGGAGTGAGGCATACTGTAGTTTACCCGCTGTAAATCTCTAGTAAGACTGCACCTTGAATTTGGAGTACACCACCTAGGGTTTCTTGCAAACCACGGGTTTCATTTCTTTGCCACTAGACACAAATGTCTCATTTCCATGTGTGTATCAAATGTGAATGTTTCTTGCATGGCTTAAGTTGAAGGGGTATTTACTAGTGCAGATATGATGGGTATTTCAGCTGAGCAGCGGCTGCATAATTGCATTTCACGTGTTCTGTCATTGTTCTTCCCCGACAATATTTATTTCCTCTATGGGAAAAATAAAGTATTTCTTTTTAAGAGGACAGTTGCTGCCAAAATTTGAATGTGCCAGCTATGACTTACTCAGTAAGGCCAGTGGGAGAGAGGCACAACACAGGTTTGCCAATAATCCCTCGATGTACCATAACAAAATGTAAAAAAAATGAACTATTTACCACACTAATAACCTTCGGCACAAATGATATTATTTAAAATCCCTTGACCGTAAGGCATTGGTGTTGCTCTGGCAGTGATTGGGTTAATTAACTTCACCTAAACCTTGCTTATATCTCAGTATTCTAAGTGTAGCCCTTTTTCTGAACCCTCCCAAAGAAACTACTGGTCGCTGTACAACACCTGCAGCTCCAGGAGATCTGAGCCTCCGCTAGCTGGGAGCCTGGGGTAACACTTATACACTTACTTAGCGCAGCGCCTCCACTTACCCAGGATCCCTGTGATGTGAGATTCCCCTGGGCAAGAAATACAACAACACACATATATATATGCAACCAGTTAAAATGATAATGCACGGAACCTTATCACTCTATATTATAGCAATATAACCTTAACATGTAACCTTAGTGGCTCGGCCACTCTCATCAGGAGCAACACCTCCGTCCCCTCACCGCGTGCCCCACACACCGTGTCCATATATATTAAAGTGATGGTATAGGCTCAGTTCGTTAACCACTCGCTCAGTGTTCCTAAAAAGTTTAGCCTAAGGCGGGATCAGCGCCTGTTGACCGGTGTTGGTGCACTTGATGTTATAGTACCTTCCGGTCACGGCGGTGATCGGTACCTCTTCGCAAAGGGTCAGATGAATCAGCGGTCTGCCTTCCGGGTCTCAATGTCCAGCCGTCTGGTCCCAGACGACTCGCCAGCAAACCTGCTCCGCACGCTTGTCCCTTTGTCCCTAGCTGGTACTCAGTAAGGGTGATGCTCGCTACTACTATAGGCCGTCCCTGCAGCCCAGCAACCTATGGTGACTTCAGGGAACACTCCTAGGGCCTACGGGGTAGCCTGTCCTATTCAGGTGGGTCACTGACCCCCTGCACCCACACTACCTCTTCGCTTCACCTCCCGGATCCCCTCTGACTACTCAACCTAAACCTGCAGCAAACACACTGCACACACACAGTACATGCAGCAAACACACTGCACTCACTCTGTACCTGCAGCAACCGCACTGCACACCCACTGAACCTGCAGCAACCCACTGCACTCACTCGGTACCTGCAGCAACCGCACTGCACTCAACCGGTACCTGCAGCTACACTGCACTGCACACACACACTGTGCCTACTTGTCAGCGTTCACAGCACTACCAGCCGTGACACTGACAAGACTGCACACTCGCACCTAAGGGCAGGGTCCCTAACCTAGGGGCCGTCCCTCAGTACCTACCCCCTACCCTGGTGGGGATTGGGGCCTGCCTGGGATCTGGGGATCTACCTTACCTGGTGTAGGAGCCACTTGCTCCCTACACCCTTCCTTCCCCTTCCTGCTCCCAGCTCCAACTGCCAAACGTGGTCCCCGCAACATTGTAGCCTTCCTCCACAGGAGAAGCTGCAAAACCCTATTTGCTGGCTGGCTGCACGTGATGTGGGTGAAAGGGCAATCCCCAGAGGCTGCTGGGAATTGTAGTCCACTCAGGACCTCTTTAGCATTGGGACCGCGTGCGCTACCCTTACTGCGCCTGTGCGACCAATGCGCATGCTCGCGCAACCTGTCATGGCGGCCCCCGCTAACCGGGTACGCCGCAGAGATTCCGGGGACTCGGAGCGCTCCCTGCTCCGGCCCCCACCTTTGCGTTTTGCTGGCGGGTCCGTCGCTGCCTCCGGCGGCACCCGCGATTGCATAGCACGCTACAGAGGGGGTCTCTGGAGGCAAAATAAGACCGGGGCTACATAAGTTATTACAAATTAAACTTGTATCCATTTATAATGCATTTGTGTAGCCGTAATGTTGTTTTTGTGCATGCAAAATAAGGTTTACCAATGGGAACAAGCAACACTAATACTGTATGTTCAATAAGTAAACATTATTCATGGCTGAATAAAATAACACAGATTCATATTTGATGTGACCACTGTTCTTATTGTGGGCTTGTATTTCTATTTGATTATACGGAGAATTCTTATTATACTAATATATTTTTGTACTGAAATTAAAATGCAGACAAACTGCCGGATAATTTCAGAGCAGTAGTCCTACCTGTGATTGCTCTCTCTATAATATAGTACTGTAGTCACTGGCAAAATATAAAGTCATTTTCAACAGACAATTGCCGTTGTAATTATACGCTTTGCTTCACACGCATTAAAAATGCAACTTTTTCACCCCTTTTCAAACTGTTATTATTGCTTTCATATTCCATGCAAAATATATAGTATAACAGTATAACACAGGGGACCACCTATTGTGTTGCAACGTGTTTTGCTATTTCATTTTATTTTCATTTATGTGGGTGTGTTTGCAAAAAAAGAGAGCGCAGTGATTGCAAAGTAATGCTGTTCATACAGAGAGGCTTTGGCTCATCGTATCCCTGATATTAGACTTATTTTGGGACCTACTGAGGGACAGTGCCAAAGAAGGAGGAAGGGGTGGTGAATTTGGTAAGGCCACTCAAAGACAAGTGGTATGATACACTAATAGACTGGGAGAGAAGCCATTCACACCCACAACTATTGCAATCCCAACCTGATACATGGCAAAAGTATATAACTGAATGTATTATTAGAGTGAAACAGCAGCAAGTAACTCTGTTCTGTATTGTATTTTTTACATGTTCTTATATAGTGCTGCCAGCACAGTGCTGTACATATCATTTTGCCGTCACAACGAGTCCCTGCCCCGTAGAGCTACGTTTGGTGGCAGAGGTAGAGTACAAGAGCCCAGATCCACAAAACGGTGTTAAGCTTTAGCATGTCTTTACTCCCATTTATTTCAATGGGACAAAATGTGGGCTACCGTTAATGCAACATTCTTATTCCTGGCCTCGCTGCCTAGCAACTTAAATCATCTCCTTCTTTTCCAGACACTTATGGTATCTGCTTCTGTGCTCCTGAAATCTCACTGCTTGCTTCCTGTTAATCTCTGTATAACATCCCATTTCTCTTCCTTCCCTTTAAGCTCCTACACTCCACTGCACCTCCATATATGTCAACTCTGATCTCTTCTTACACCCACATCTTACACATGACACAAGGATGTCTCATTTTTGTACCTTTTAACTCTACAGCCCTCCTTGGAAGAAAAGATTCAGACTCCATCTTGTATAGCCAGATTCCATTTTGTGTTGTAGATTTCATATTGTGTAGAATTTGGCAGTGTAAAATCGAATGTTATTAATTCTGCTCAAGCATTACAATGTGACATTTAAAAGGGTACCAAAACATCTGTATACAAAGCTATTTTCAAATATGGCAATTCAAATGAAACCGAAACATCTGTTGTGGCAAACAGAATATTCTATCCTCAAGGCCGAGACAACAGATTTGCCAGACATGTTTTTCTCTATTAAATGCTTATTACAGGCGTACCCTGTAACGTATTTGTAACAGGCGCTATAGTCTCCCCGCTTGCGCACAGCTTCGGTACAGGTAGGGAGCCGGTATTGCTGTTCAGGACGTGCTGACAGGCGCATGCGTGAGCTGCTGTTTGCCAATTGGGCGCTATGTCCTTACTCGCGAGTGTACTTAAAGTGAGTGTCCTTAAACTGGGGTATGACTCTAGTAATGGCCATGTATAATGTTGGCTGATAGTGAGAAAGAGGAGTAACTGCCACATATAGTTTAGTTAGTAGGGATAAAAAGGGATATAAAGGTTTATAAAACATATAGAGAACAGAACTATGACATACAATCATCATGCTGTTAGACTTCTCCACTATAGCCAGACTGTATGAAGCTATTATTTGCTTTTTACCTCCATGACATAAAGATCAGGTAAACACATTTCCCAGGAAATGTTCCTCTTTAACATCTTAAACCTTGTTCACTCCTCTCTCTACCTATGGAATGCTCTTTCACTCAATATTCGTTCAACACCTTCTCTTTCCATTTTAAAAGCCCACTGGGAAATTCACCTCTTAAATTAAGTTTCTCATCAAGTTATTTATGGTTATATTACTGACTCCCTGACTTGCACTTTTAATAAATGCAATTTTTCTTCTAATCTGTCTTGTCTCTAATACCCCACTGTACATAATACCGCGCTCCTACCTATAGAAGTTTGCTGCAGGTAGAAAGATAGGCCTTACATATAGAAAAACAAAAAGAACGATTCCTGCGCTCCTACCAATTAGGCTAAGATAAAATAATATTCTCATGAAAGAGGGTATTTTGTTAAATAGGTAGGAGCGCAGGAATCGTTCTTTTTGTTTTTCGATATGTAAGGCCTATCTTTTTACCTGCAGCAAACTTCTATAGGGAGGAGCGCGGTATTATGTACAGTTTCTCACTAATATTAGGCAATCCTTTTCCTTGCTGCATACGCCCATAGGGCATTTTAAATGTAGTATCTCTGAAATGTCATAGGGGTAGGTTTATTGGCTCATCTGGTTTACATCGCAGTTACTGAGCCCCTACCAATTTTCCAATTAGTGCAGGTATATTACACCCCAGTGTCAGTCTGGACATCACCCTCCATTGAATGGTAGGTGAATGTGTAAGGCTGACAGAGAAGATATATATGTGTAAGTTTTATTATATTCACACCTGGGAATTTGTGCACCCAGTTTACCTCCATAGTAAAGGTAAGTATGATACTGGCTTTAGCCAGATTTTAATTGCACTACTCACAAAGCTCATGCTTTATTTAACCCCTTCAGGGCTTTAACACTTTTTCACCAGTCCATGGGACAATTATTACACACACACACAAACATATATATATATATATATATATATATATATATATATATATATATATAATGTCTGTAGGTACCTGCATTAACAGGTATGCCATCACGTGGCATGCAGGATTACAAATGCTTTGGCCAAAGGGTTTAACAAAATACCCTTTTTCATGAGAATATTATTTTATCTTAGCCTAATTGGTAGGAGCGCAGGAATCGTTCTTTTTGTTTTTCTAATACCCCACTTACATTGTAATCTCCTCGGTCAGGGTCTCCCTTTGCCTTATGTTATAATTTTCTCTCTAATCTCCATCGTTTGTTCTTTATGTTCCCTGTATTGTCATTTTGTAAAGTGCTACGTACACTGTTGGTGCTATAAAAATAAAATATACATACATGTGTACATGTGTAGCAAATATGGCAATTCAAATGAAACCGAAACATCTGTTGTGGCAAACAGGATATTCTATCCTCAAGGCCGAGACAACAGATTTGCCAGACATGTTTTTCTCTATTAAATGCTTATTACAGGCGTACCCTGTAACGTATTTGTAACAGGCTCTATAGTCTCCCCGCTTGCGCACAGCTTCGGTACAGGTAGGGAGCCGGTATTGCACATACATGTGTAGCATGTGTAGCAAATATGGCAATTCAAATGAAACCGAAACCCTGACTACTAATCTGCCCTTCTCCTGGCAGTAAATCCTGGTATAAGCAGGCCTTGCCAGTAGTTATCATGGGGTTTTCCCCCTTCACCTTTGGTGCTGCACTTGAGTGACAGCAGGGGGTGGTACATCCTGTTGTAGCTGGACAACGGGGTGCCAGCCTTCTGGCTGTACTTAAGGGCAGGACCGCCCTAAATTTGGTTGTTTCTTCCCTCTGAGGAAGGCAGGTCATACGACTGGGAGCCTGAGATTGAGGCCTTCCCATGTGCTTTTCCCTACAGAGAGGAGTGAGTGTGACTATACCTCTGCCTCCGCTAGGGAGGTGGGGAAGAGCTAGGATGGCTGCGGGTGCCCTTGGCCTGTAGTGGCCATCTCCAGTGAGAGCTGATCTAAGGAGGCTGTCTCCGGCAGACGACTGCTGCGTTGCTGTGTTACTGCAAAATGTGCAGTTATAAACCGTTCCTGTTTGCAATATACCTCCGGCCTGGTGTGTGATCTAACTTGGGGGAGAGTACAAGTCAACCGTGGGAGATCATTTCCATACATCCCTGGGGCCTACGGCAGATGGAGGCGCTGTACTGCTAAGTATTATCTGGGGTATGGACCCCAGAAGTCTGTTCCTGTGTCCCAAAGTCATCGCGGACGACTCAGCCCTCTTGTTACCAGCAGGTATGCACCACACACACCCAGTTCCTCTGAATAAATACCACCTTCACATCATGTTTTTGTCAACCAACAGCCTTTAGAACAGTGATGAATATCCTTTTAATTGACACTCAGTCGATGGACAGCTTTACTGTACAGAAGATTTCACATGGTCCCGCTGACTGGAAGTCTGAGTAGAAAAATAACAGCCATTTGTTCTAGGAGCCAGACTGCTTTTATTCAAGAACATTTACATTCTCTTTGGAGACTGTTCATCAAGTGATCTCATCCCAGCCTGGGGTTTGTTTAAATGACCTCCTGTATCACTAATCCCACTTACTTGTATAAAGCAATCATCTGACTCTATTGCTCCTCTAGCCCAGGGGAGCGCAATCTTTTTCCCCTTCGCCCCCCTGCCGAGTGTCCTCCTCACCGTGCCCTAGCCCCCCTTTACCTTGGTTCCAGGCATCTGGGCATCATGACGTCACGTTGCTATAGAAAATAATAATACAAACCGGCGCCTTAAAGTCCAATGAAGGAACAATTATGGAGTCCAAATAATGACGACAATGTCCAATGGAAGAAAATCCAATCTTTGACTGCAGGCTCCACAGCAAGGATTTACATGTATGAAGCAAAGGAGAGAAGAGGAAAAATCATAGTGCAACAATGTTATAAGTAAACATACAAGACACACAAGACAAGACAAACATAAAACAATGGCAGGTAGGCTGACAAATAATAAAAGAGTAAATTTAATGAAACAACAATAAAAATGCCTAGAGCAGATGACGGATCCGGTGGTAAAACCGGAATCCTATTTACAAGAAGTCCAATAAATACAGGCAGGGGTAAACGGTGTGTGTAATCCGGCAGCAGCTTCTGATGGACACGTGGCAATCAGGGGAGACTCCGAACGCTTCCTTAGTTCTGCATCACCATATGCGTCACCATGGGCTGGTTCTCCTGATGCCATCTGTCGCTCCGTTACCGGAAATACGTCACTGAGGGCGGGACAAATCGCCGAAACTCCCTTTTCCTGCTTCTGTACTTGGTCGCGCTCCTGTAGTGCTCTGCTCAATGCAATCACTCTCACAAACTGCCCAACGCGTTTCGTGCGCATGCGCACTTCTTCAGGGGAAAAATTGAACACAGTCCATGGAATCTTTAAATACTGACAGGATGAACACCATTGGCTAAAAGTTAAACCAATCGAATGAACCTGTATAAACCTTGATTGGTTTGAACCCCTGTCAGTCATGTCCTGTGTAAACACAGCCTAACTTACATACAAAATCATAGACAAAAACACGAACACTAACACATACTACTCGACTTTCAATAGAATAACAGATGTAATCATATATCCACACCTATTGCTCTCATGCCAATGATTATCTTAAAACATACAAACAAAACATCTTCTAATGTATACTGTACATACAGTACATAAATATGCCTGCTAATTGATGGATAGAAATATAATGACATATATATTATAATCTCAACTATAAAAAGGAATAAAACAAGTATTTAAAAAATAAATATATTAAAAATATTTTTATATTATTTATTTAAAAAAAAATTTTTAAATTTTATTTTAAAAGAAGCCTAGATCAAAATCAATATTAAGACCGTTAGGAGAGAGGGTCTTCAACTCATAGATCCAATAGGCTTCACGCCTACTGATCTGATTGAGTTGATTTCCCCCCCTCCAACTGGCCTGCACAGTTTCTATAGCTTGGCATCTTAATCCAATTGGACTTCGGTTATGATGGATGCCAAAGTGATGGGAAACACTATGTGTGGTTAAACCTCGCTTAATATTATAAATATGTTCATATAGCCTTCTTTGGTAGCACCTGCCTGTCCTGCCTACATATTGTAGGCCGCAGGGGCACTGTAATAAGTATATCACAAAGGTAGAATGACAGTTTATAAATGTTTTTATGGTATATATTTTGGAGGTTACGTTTGATGTAAACGTTTTAGTGTTGGAGCTAAATGTGCAAGCTGTGCAATTGGTACATTTAAAAAAGCCCTTGCTGGTATTAGCTACTTTTGATTTAGAGTGATCGAGAGGACAGCTAGGAGCCAATCGGGTTTTAATGTTTGAGGCTTTAGTGAAGATAATATTAGGTCTATCTGGAAGACATTGTGCTAATGTATTATCACATAGAAGGATTGTCCAATGCTTATTTAAAATGTGGCGGATCTTCGGTGCCATCTCATTGTATTGAGTAACAAAGTCCACACCACCGTTCTGCTCTTTACCTTTCTGTGGATTTTTATTCTTATATTCCAAAAGGGTATCCCTCTCAATTTCGTCCACCAAGAGAGACGCTTCTTCAAGCAGATTCTCTGGGTATTTTCTATCACGGAATTTTTCTTTAAGCTCATCCGCCTGAATAGCAAACTCCTCTGAGTTTGAGCAGTTGCGCTTCAGGCAGATGAGCTGTCCCTTTGGAATATTGTGAATCCAGCCAGGGTTATGCTGGCTGTCCGCCCTAAGGTAGTTGTTGGCCTGAACTGATTTAAAGTACGTCTTAGTCTCTATTTGGTTGTTACTTATATAAATACTCAGGTCCATAAACTCTATGTGATCTTTATGGTGATTAAAAGTAAATGAAAGATCCCTATCGTTGAAGTTTAAATAATTAAAAAACAGATTTAGCTGTTCCTGGCTACCGAACCAAACAAATATAACATCATCTATGAAACGGCGCCAGAGCACCAGGTGTGCCCCTAGGGGACAGTTGTTCCAAATGTAATCTTCTTCCCAACTGTCCATAAAAAGATTTGCATAACTCGGGGCAAACCTGGTGCCCATTGCCGTTCCACAGATCTGTAAAAAAAATTTGGAATTAAATTGAAAATAATTATGTGTTAAAATGAACTTAATACTTTCTAATAAAAATGATTTACGTGCTGGGGAAGTGGTGGAGTCTGATTCTAACTTACGTGATATGGCCTGACATCCTTTCCCATGATTAATTGTTGTATACAGAGATGTGACGTCTGCCGTTACCCATGTATACTCAGGCTTCCATTCCAGATCTCTCAATATCTGTAGAATGTGCGTTGTATCACGCAAGTAAGACCTGACCTGATAAACCAGAGGTTGAAGGTGATGATATATAAATAATGATAAATTAGAAGTGAGTGATGCTATACCTGAAATGATAGGTCTTCCAGGGGGCTGTGTGATACTTTTATGTATTTTAGGGATAAAATAAAAAATGGGTGTGCGTGAAAACTGTGTGTACAAAAACTCTGATTCTTGCTAGGATATTGCTCCCTCCTCAAGGCCCTTATTTAATAGAGTTTTAAGTTCAATTTCAAACCGGCCTAAAGGATTAGTGGCAAGGGGGAGGTATGTGGCTGTATCTCCAAGTAATCTCATCAATTCTTGTAAATAGTATTGAGTATCCATCACCACTATACCCCTCCCCTTTGTCAGCAGGTTTTATAACAATCGATTTATTGTCTTCCAGTTGTTGTAATGCTGTTTTTTCTTGTATATTCATATTGTCTCTACGAATTTTATATACTCTACTAGATTCCTCCAATTCTCTGGTGACTATTTCAACAAATGAATTAACCAAATGGCCTTGTGCGAATTTAGGGTAAAAAGTGGACTTAGGTTTAAAAAAATGTGATTGAATATTACTAGGCTCAATGTCATTCGATTTCTGATCCATCTGGTTAGAAATAGCATCTTTCATAAAATATTTCTTAAGTGCCAATTTGCGTGCAAATTTATGGACGTCTATATGAAGATTAAAACTGTTCGGACCACATATTGGTGCAAATGTGAGACCCTTACCTCTTTTCTCGACACAGGTAAGTGTCTGTTGACTAATGTTAAAGATGTTAAAGATGTTCTGATAGGTCTTGTTATTTACTAACTTATTTTTATTAACACCTCCTCTTCTTCCCCTGGTGCGTTTTTTCTTTTTTTGTGATTCATGGGGGGCTGAGGTTCTATGTGTGATTTGATTATTTCTACCTAAAAATGTGCTCCCGTTCCTTTCTCCATTCTAAATAAGAAAAACTCGTTTTAACTCCCTGAGTTGGTAATGGGGTGAATGACACACTATCAGGTTCGCTCTCAGACTCTATTTCTGAGAGCACATGATATTTATTATTGGCAAGATACCTGCCTGTATTTATTGGACGTCTTGTAAGAAGGATTCCGGTTTTACCACCGGATCCGTCATCTGCTCTAGGCATTTTTATTGTTGTTTCATTAAATTTACTCTTTTACTCTTTTATTATTTGTCAGCCTACCTGTCATTGTTTTATGTTTGTCTTGTCTTGTGTGTCTTGTATGTTTACTTATAACATTGTTGCACTATGATTTTTCCTCTTCTCTCCTTTGCTTCATACTGTACATGTAAATCCTTGCTGTGGAGCCTGCAGTCAAAGATTGGATTTTCTTCCATTGGACATTGTCGTCATTATTTGGACTCCATAATTGTTCCTTCATTGTACTTTAAGGCGCCGGTTTGTATTGTTATTTTCTGTTTTTGCACTAACTGTGTTTTGGGTTAGTTTTATCTGGCAGCCTTGCCCTATAGTCAATTGGTGGTGGGTGTTTTATCACACACCTATATCACTGTATATTTGTTGCATTGTATTTTTTATGCACTTTTATTTCTAGTTTTTTAGCGCTATTCACACCATCCTTTTTTTTTATCACGTTGCTATAGAAACCAGACGTCACATGACCCTGCGGCGTCATTTGACGCGACGTTGCCATGGCGACACGTCTCCATATGTCAGCTGAACCAAGGTAAGTGAGGTTTACAGAGGCCTTCGCCGCTTCACACGGCATTTAATTTAAGTGCCTTTGTGAAGCGCGCGGGGCTTCTGTAAACCCATTGCCCCGCAGATAATCTCGGGGGGCACGCCCCCCAGTTTGCACACCCCTGCTCTTGCCTAATGTGCTGCCTCTCTCATTCCCATGAAACATTGAGGGCTTTTTTTGCTAGTACTGTGTGGTTCTCCTCTTAAAAGTCTTCTCTAGCCATCAAGCAGCATGACTGGGGTAGACCCAATAGGAACTGAGGAACAAAGGCAACTGATACCAAGTTGGAGGAAGGCCACAGCTTTTACTAATAGTACAAAACAAATTATAACTTAACCCCAGACTGGCGCATACCATATTGAGAGCCCCAGTGTAGCTGTGGCTCATTACCTGTCGCTGCTGTTGGCCAACCGACACAGCAAAATAAAAGCCTCAGGCCACATAGGGTGATGGGCTTCCACCACCAGCAGCCCAACACGGACCGAACACCGATTACCAATCGCTTGATATTTATGGGCCCAGTCTGTATCCTGAAACAACCGCCTTCCAAGCTCTGACAAAACACAATGGGGCCTATGCAGAGAGCAGCGCTATTTCGAAATTCGCCATTTTTTGGAGAAAATCGCGCAGAAAGCAGGAGAAAATGGCGAGTTCCGAAAAACGCGCCAATTTTTCTTTTCTATTTGTAAAACTCGCCTCGCGGCTGGCGAGAACCTCAATCTCGCCAGTTTTAAAAATATCCTAATGCAGAGAGGCGCGAACGGCATCTAGCGGGTGTTCGCGCCAATAAAATGGCGCGATTGTCTCCTTTTTGCCTCGCCAGAAAAAATTGGCAAGAAGCTGCCGCTCGCGGCCATTGCAATGGGAAAAAAAAGGCGCGAATTTGTTTTTACACGTTTCTGAAGCGCGCATCTCGCCAATTTAAACTCGCCACACGCATCCATGTTAAACATAGCAGAATTCGCACTTTTCTGCATATGGAGAATAAAACTCTCCAAAAAAACTACTTTTTAATAAATTCGCCAATTTTAAAATTCGCTGCTCTCTGCATAGGCCCCAAGGAATCATTCCACTTTATTTTAATCGTTCCTTTTACACACTTTAGAGGTGGCATCAATTTTTGCTGCAGAAAAGAAGGTGAATAATGATGTGCACGTTGCAACCTTTATTTTATAATCAGTCACCACGGGTGTTAAATGTATTAATTTCTCCCAGCTGCAAAACATGAGCAACAACTTGGCGAAGATTTATGAAAGAAAATGGTTTCATTCTGTATGATTCAATAAGATTTTTCACTTATTTATTCTAGTGCAGTTTTTTGTTTCCAGTTTTGCCGGGAGACTTTGATAAACAGACTTTGACAAATTGATATTAGATGAATAATATTAACCGATTGAAAATGCTTCTTGACCCAAAATTGCCTTGTGACTTAATACATCACCCTTTTGGTATAAGAAATAGATCAAATTAATGCTAAAACTATCCCAGAATTGGTAAGCTCAGGTCCATGTTTACTAAGCAATGCTCAGTCATAAAACAGCACCGTAAATAACCGGTCCTTTCAAGTTAATGTCCCAAGGATGTCTTATGTCTTAGAACAACCTAGTAAACATGCCCCTCAATCTATTCAACACAGGTCATCGGTGACCTAGACAAATTTAGGTCACTGATTTAGGTCACCTTTTGTCGTAGAAAAGTCAAATAAAGAACAAGTTTAAAAAATAAAAATTTTAATATAAAATTCAGTTTCGAACCTGTTTAAAAGTTGATCCCAGTAACACCACAAATAAGTTTACGAGGAATTTTGTAGATGTGCTGTTAACAAGATATTTAATGAATTCTTATTTTGGTAAAGTAAGAGCCCTCTCTCCAAATAACAAAATGCAATGTATAGGGCTTGATTGACTATTGTCATAATTTGTAGGTGGGAATTAGACTGCAATTTACATGGATTATTCTCTAACCACTAGAGATGGGCGGCTGGTTTTACCTAAATCTGATTCGCACAACAAAATCCATCTGCAGATTGAGTACTAAAAAATGAGAGCGGATACCTCAGAATCCGTCACTGGATCCAATCCGGTTTTCATCCTGTTAGGTCTGACACTAGTACACCATTCAAGTCACTAGGTGCCTTAGACTTATCAGCTCAATATAGTTGTTATGATCATGTTTTCGGAAGTCCTCCTCCATTCCATTGGCCTCCATGACACAGTCCTTACCTAGTTCTCTTACTATCTTAATTTTCCATCAGTGTTTGGTTTGTTCCTCTTCTCCACACCCACTCCGAGTTGTTGTTTCCCAGACCTCTGCTCTAGAAACTCTTCTCTTTTCTCTTTACACCACAGGGCAAAGTACCACTACCGCCTCTGTGCTGATGACACCAAAATCTACCTAATTTCTTCAGAACTCTCTCCCTCTCCAGACTCATGTTACTAAATTATCTTTCTGATATTTCCTCCTGGATATCCCACTGCTACAGTAGATCAAATTCAATATGTCTTCTAACTAACAACAGATAACTCAACTATCATTTGATTTAAAAAAAAACCTGGTGTCTAGCTGTCATAATTGAATCCTACCTTTCCTTTGTACCATAATCAGTCCCACAATAATTCCTCCCACTTCCATATCAAACCATTGCTAACATGCTTCCCTTTGTTACTACCCAATCCTCCAAAATTCAAATTCATGCATTTTTAATATCCCGACTAGACTACTGTTACTTGCTCCTAGCCGGTATCCCCCTCTCCTGTCTATTCACACTCCAGTCCATCCTAAATGCTGCTTCCAGGCTCATCTAACCCCACCAACAACTCTACTGTACATGTGTTGCTTCACTGTGCAATCCCTTTGGTGGCTACTCTTGTTAGCACATCAAATTCAAGTCCTGGTTCTCAACTGTAAAGTTCTACACAACGCATCCCTTCTCTACATTTCCAATCTAATCTCCAATACGGCTTACTCTCTACAAACCGTCTTTGCCTGACTCATAACCTACAACTCTCCTCCTCCGTCATTAATTCCTTTCATTTCTGCCTCCAAAACGTCTCAAGGCTGCATCCCAACCATGGAACTCCCTTCCCCACACCGTAGGACTATCCATCACTATTCACACATTGAAAAGTTTCCTCTAAGCCCACCTCTTTAATGAGGCCCACCCAGAACGCTTCTGAAAAGCATACCGTTTAAACCATGCTAAGTGGTTTTATACCACACTTATCCTTGTGTCATAACTCTCCCATTCCTTTATGATTGTTAATTTCTCGTAGCAGGTACCAATTGACCTATTGTTTCATTATGTTCTAAGTTATATGTATGTCATCGTTTGTTCTTGTTCTTACCCCCACATTGTACTATGCTGCAGAATATGTTGTCGCCACATACATGTCACCTCTCATTTTTAACTTGACAGAGTGTCCAAATACCGGTCAGCCCAGTTCAATATCGGACACCTAGAAAACATAATTTGTTGTTTTTTTGTGGATATTTTAAATCTGTTTTTTTTAAATGTTTTTTTCTCTTCTGCGTGAATCAAGTAAATGTGTCGAACGCTTAAAGAGTTGCATGACTTAGAGCGCATGGCACGTGCTAAAATTAGAAACTTTATTTAATGTATATACTCTACGTTTAAACAATGCCTGGATGTATGTGCTCATATGTGTATATATCATCTATATATCATCTATCTATCCAGGACATACTTGAAAACAAGAGGTAACTCTCAATTTATTCTTCCTGGTAAAACATTTTATAAATATATATATTTATTATATATAATATATATGTATTTTTTTGTGACAGTCACAGACTGTCTACACTCTACAGTATATTAGAGAGAGCATGCAGTGTGCATGCCCTCAAGCATGCAGGAGGTTAAACTGCTAACTAGGCAAGCAGGTAGGGTGTACAAGTTAACTGCTGATTGCAAGGGCTTTAAAAAAACAGTCAGCAGCCTGACAGAACTAAGCCTTACCCCAACCAGAAAGGATGCTAATTAGAACAGTTCCCAGGTCTACTGGACACAGAGCCTGTTGTTTGGACCAAGCCCACAGTCTGAGAGGTTCAGAGAGAGAGACTACATTTGTTGTCGCTTACAGAGTTAAAATGGCTAAGTATTGGTAATGAGCTTTGCTCTCCAATCTGTAGTTAAGGAACTGACAAATATGTTAGCTAGTGCTCCAGAGGGAGCTAGGTATTTTGTTTTTGTTGTGTTTTGTGCCCTTTTGTTAATAAACCTGATAAGTGAACCCTACAATTCCTTCCTTAATGTGTGAGAAAAGACCCTGTTAAGTGACTGAGTTGTCAAAATTGGTGGAGAATGCAGGTACTCTAAAAAGCATAGCACCTAAAAGTCTGTGGGGTTGGAGAAAAAAACACATAGGTTTTTAAAATGACTGCTCAACAGGAGTAAGATACCTACAGGAGGTACAAACTCTACCAGAAGAGTCTGCCTCAACTGTTTGACTAACAGCTGTGATTGTAGCATGTACAGATAAGTATGATACAATAGCACTGCCTAAAGTCAGTGTGAAAAATACACCTGAAAGTGCCAGAATGGAAGATAGAATGTGTTTATTGTATAATGAAACCAGCCACACGAGACAGTGTCCCTTCAGGAAAGAGCATTCATACTGTATGTGGCCCCAGAAAGGGAGCAGTACCAGATGTGTTTCTGGTGTAAAGAGCCCGGTCACACGAGACGGTGTCCCTTCAGGCCTTATGATGATGATGATGATGATGATGATGAGGAGGAGGATGTCATGGAGGACCAGGAAAATTTACACCAGGGATCAATACACTAAACAGAACTGCAGAGTTGTACAAAAGTGAATGTATTGGAAAAAGTGTCCACAAACTTCCAGTATATAAAACACACACAAACTCCCCCACCTGGGGTAACTGGGTGAACAACATAATGTCCTAGGTTCTCGGACCTCAATCCGGAAGCTTACCCCAAAACACGTTCCCACCTTGTGCCGCTGTCCTCGATAGTATGGGCAGCACTGCCTTGCTCTTCACTGGGTAGCAGTTTTAAATTCCCCGCCGTTGCTTCACTCCAAACAGGCTCCAGCCAACACTGCACACTGACCACAGCAACACTGAATGCTCCAAGTCCCTGGCCTGTGTATCCTCAGTTCCCTTCTGCTGATTCCCTGTCAGGTCTTCCTGGGCTTACAGTTTTCTTGCAGAGCAAGTTTACTGAGCACTTGGACCACTCCCTGGTTCCTCAACAATGGGAGAACCCTTAACCACTTTGCCCCTCTCCAATTCCTCAACAATGGGCCTAATCCCATCAGTGTCCAGGCCCACAATATCAAACTCTGATATGATTACAGCTCAGTTTGTAACAGAGAGTTAACACCTACAGGTCCCCTCTCTTGAACTGAGCTGCACATCACTGTTCTACATCCTTTAAGAGGAAAATATAGAGGACCATTACAATAAACTATGCATACATAAATCATAGCATTGACAGGTAGAGGTAATGGTGAGCTTAACATTTATTTAAAAGCAGTCAAATCTACCTCTACCGTCACAAAGGGAGATGTTTCTTATGTGGCCCCTGGAAAAGAGAAGCATCAGTAGCAAGAGAAATATTTGGTCCAGCGAACCAAGCAACTGCAGCAGCAAGAGACGCGCTGTGGATGTAAGAAAAATGCAGAAACTTGTAACAGTGAGTGGGTGCTCAGTACTACAGATGCGTCGGAACCTTCCATAGAGAGAGAGAGAGAACAAGAAAATAAGTTCACAACTTGCAGACCAAGTTGCAAGAACATTTAAAGATGATCCTGCTATGTCATGAAAGCGTGTGTTAGAAAGGACCAGAGATGTAGCACTATGGTTGTTCACACTGCCACCCCCAAATCTACTGCAGAACCGTATGTTTTACATCTGTGCTTGTGTGTGCTCATGATCTCAGTAAGGAGACTTAATGGCCCTTTGGGATTAACACATCAGGGGTTCCTGCATCTGAATAGGCCTTGCACTGTATGAATCCTAGTGGGCTACACCTGTCTGTAAGAGACACGCACTAAGAGTGAGGCTGAATCAGTCCCTCTTCCTGCGCGGCTCTAATTGGCGATTGTATGGCTTTTATTTCATTAACACAGTATTGAAGAAAAGGGTCTCCAGTGCTGAATCGCACTAATTTCCGTTAATTTAAACCCGCCATGTTTAAATTCTCCTGCGTCATGGCCCACTTGACCGGGACATTTAAACAATGGTGGGTGATACCAGCACCCCATAACGGGGCCTGTAACTTGGGAAGCAGGGGGGCCCGAGGCTGAAATGAATGCGGTTCAGCTCTGGAGACCCCCTGCTTCAATACGGTGTTATCAAAATAAAAGCAGCTCCATTACCTTAGTGCCTAACCACTAAGGCAATGAGGGGTTAAGCAAGAGTACATGGTTTATTGGGGGTAGAGGGGGTGGGTGAAGGGGGTAGTTGCCCCAGGGTGGGTGGATAGGCCTACCGGAATGGTTGTGGGAGAGGATAATCCCTTCATTTCTTTAGTGTAGTAACCGAGAGGCCTAACCACCCATGACAGGGCAACTAACCACCTTCACCTACCCCCTCTACCCTAATAAACATTAAAATACAATACAAACACCAATACAATACATTGAACACCTTCCCCCCTCTTCACCCCCCATTCCCCCCATCCCTACAGTACAGTAATGAGAAAAATCCCTATATATCCAGCTCTAGATAATAGCACATTTACCCATTAAAAAATAAAACATAACCAAAGCATTACCCAGCCAGCATATAGTAAATTAAAGTTGTACTTACCCATGCCAGGATGAAGGACATCCACATCCTCCTCATCTTCCTTTGCATCCTCCTTGTCTTCAGTGTGTACCGACAGTAAAATAAAAAATCTAACTACTGACCTGCAACCCCTTAATCACCTTAGTGGTTGTTAACCACTATGGTAATTAAGGCATTAATCCCCTCCCGCTACCACCCCGGGAGGCCTAACCACCCTCCCTGGGGCCACTAGCCCCACCACCCACCCCCTCCACCCATAGATTGTCACAGTGGTAAACCATGCCCACAATATCGACATGGATTGTCACAATGGCAATGAATTGACAAGCTACAAATAAAAATACAAGGACTGAATACAATACATTATATTTCAATAAAAAAAAACATTTGCCAATAAACTAATTAATTGTCACAGTGGTAAACATGCCCACAATACAGGCATGAATTTCCACAATGGCAATGAATGTACAAGCTACAAATAAAAAAACAATGACTGAATAAAATACTTGACATTTCAAAACAAAAAAACATTTGCCAATAAACCAATTGTTGTCACAGTTGTAAGACATGCCCACAATATGGGCATGGATTGCCACAATGGCAATGAAGGAGCAACCTAAAAAAAAGCACCATTTGCCAAAAAAATGCATTGCTTGTTACTGTGCTTATCTATTCCCTGAAAGGATGCATAAATATACATATTGCAAGTCAATGGGCATCCTAAAAATGAAAATACACAATTAAATAAAATCCAATCAATGTGTTTCTTACCTTTGCTGGGATTGACCCTCCTCTTCCAACTGCAGCACCAACTCTTGACCCACGATGCAATGCTCCTCATCTCCATGATGAGCAGAAGTCCATGATCCTCTGTTGATTGCAGAGGAGTCTCAGGTAAGTTCGTTCTACTTTCCTTTCTTTTATTATTTTCTTCCTTATTTTCTTCTTTCCTATCTTCTTAGCAATCCAATTGGTCCAGTAGATGTTGATCCAACGGCTTCCTGGGCTCAAATGAGACATGACAGGCCTTATATAAGGCCTGTGATGTCACATTTGATTGACAAATGGTACACCCCCCATAGACAGGTGCAATCCGGTAGGATCCACACAGCATGAGTCCCATTGAGACGCTTGGACCCCTCCTGGTTTAATCCCGATGGGCCGTTACCGACTGCTATGCGGCACGCTGCCGACAGTCTAGGCTTTGCACATGGTTGACCAGCCCATTCTCAGAGCCGCGCGACCGACCATAGCGCTGTATCGGTACATTGTTGTTTGTTACCGTGGTTACCAAATTTGTTTTCATTTTTAATATTTTATTTCTCTGAAATAGTTTGAGCAAGTTGTTTGAAAATGTGTTTCAAAATAATACATTTAGGGGCCTATGCAGAGAGCAGCGAATTTTAAAATTGGCGAGTTTATTAAAAAGTAGCTTTTTTGGAGAGTTTTATTCTCCATATGCAGAAATGTGCGAATTCTGCTATGTTTAACATGAATGCGTGTGGCGAGTTTAAATTGGCGAGATGCGCGCTTCAGAAATGTGTAAAAAAAAATTCGCGCCTTTTTTTTCCCTTTGCTATGGCCGCGAGCGGCAGCTTCTTGCCAATTTTTTCTGGCGAGGCAAAAAGGAGACAATCGCGCCATTTTATTGGCGCGAACAGCCGCTAGATGCCGTTCGTGCCTCTCTGCATTAGGATATTTTTAAAACTGGCGAGATTGAGGTTCTCGCCAGCCGCGAGGCGAGTTTTAGAAATAGAAAAGAAAAATTGGCGCGTTTTTCGTAACTCGCCATTTTCTGCTGTTTTCTGCGTGATTTTCTCCAAAAAATGGCGAATTTTGAAATAGCGCTACTCTCTGCATAGGCCCCTAAATGTTTTGTATCAAGAATCCGGTCGATGATTTTTTTTTTT
>NW_027455975.1:0-27385 GCF_040206685.1 Ascaphus truei | reverse complement strand
CCCCGGCATCTCCCCCTCCCAGCATTGCATCACCCCCCGGCATCTCCCCCTCCCAGCATTGCATCACCCCCCGCATCTCCCCCTCCCAGCATTGCATCACCCCCCGGCATCTCCCCCTCCCAGCATTGCATCCCCCCCCCGGCATCTCCCCTGCCAGCATTGCATCACCCCCCGGCATCTCCCCCTCCCAGCATTGCATCACCCCCCCGGCATCTCCCCCTCCCAGCATTGCATCTCCCCCCGGAATCTCCCCCTCCCAGCATTGCATCACCCCCCCGGCATCTCCCCCTCCCAGCATTGCATCACCCCCCCGCATCTCCCCCTCCCAGCATTGCATCACCCCCCCGGCATCTCCCCCTCCCAGCATTGCATCTCCCCCCGGCATCTCCCCCTCCCAGCATTGCATCTCCCCCCCGGAATCTCCCCCTCCCAGCATTGCATCTCCCCCCCGGCATCTCTCCCTCCCAGCACTGCATCACCCCCCCGGCATCTCCCCCTCCCAGCATTGCATCACCCCCCTGCATCTCCCCCTGCCAGCATTGCCTCACCCCCCCGGCATCTCCCCCTGCCAGCATTGCATCACCCCCCGGCATCTCCCCCTCCCAGCATTGCATCACCCCCCCGGCATCTCCCCCTCCCAGCATTGCATCACCCCCCCGGCATCTCCCCCTCCCAGCATTGCATCACCCCCCTGCATCTCCCCCTGCCAGCATTGCATCACCCCCCGGCATCTCCCCCTCCCAGCATTGCACCCCCCCCCGGCATCTCCCCCTCTCAGCATTGCATCACCCCCGGCATCTCCCCCTGCCAGCATTGCATCTCCCCCCCCGGCATCTCCCCCTCCCAGCATTGCATCACCCCCCCCGCATCTCCCCCTCCCAGCATTGCATCTCCCCCCCGGCATCTCCCCCTCCCAGCATTGCATCACCCCCCCGGCATCTCCCCCTCCCAGCATTGCATCACCCCCCCCGCATCTCCCCCTCCCAGCATTGCATCTCCCCCCCGGCATCTCCCCCTCCCAGCATTGCATCACCCCCCGGCATCTCCCCCTCCCAGCATTGCATCACCCCCCGACATCTCCCCCTCCCAGCATTGCATCACCCCCCCGGCATCTCCCCCTGCCAGCATTGCATCTCCCCCCCGGCATCTCCCCCTCCCAGCATTGCATCACCCCCCGCATCTCCCCCTCCCAGCATTGCATCACCCCCCCGGCAATCTCCCCCTGCCAGCATTGCATCTCCCCCCCGGCATCTCCTCCTCCCAGCATTGCATCACCCCCCGGCATCTCCCCCTCCCAGCATTGCATCTCCCTCCCCCCCCCCCGGCATCTCCCCCTCCCAGCATTGCATCACCCCCCCGGCATCTCCCCCTCCCAGCATTGCATCACCCCCCGGCATCTCCCCCTCCCAGCATTGCATCACCCCCGGCATCCAACCCTGCCAGCATTGCATCACCCCCCCGGCATCTCCCCCTCCCAGCATTGCATCACCCCCCCCGGCATCTCCCCCTGCCAGCATTGCATCACCCCCGGCATCTCCCCCTCCCAGCATTGCATCCCCCCCCGGCATCTCCCCCTCCCAGCATTGCATCTCCCCCCGGCATCTCCCCCTCCCAGCATTGCATCACCCCCCGGCATCTCCCCCTCCCAGCATTGCATCACCCCCCGGCATCTCCCCCTCCCAGCATTGCATCACCCCCGGCATCCCCCCTGCCAGCATTGCATCACCCCCCCGGCATCTCCCCCTCCCAGCATTGCATCACCCCCGGCATCTCCCCCTGCCAGCATTGCATCACCCCCGGCATCTCCCCCTCCCAGCATTGCATCCCCCCCCGGCATCTCCCCCTCCCAGCATTGCATCTCCCCCCGGCATCTCCCCCTCCCAGCATTGCATCACCCCCCGGCATCTCCCCCTCCCAGCATTGCATCACCCCCGGCATCTCCCCCTGCCAGCATTGCATCACCCCCCCCGGCATCTCCCCCTCCCAGCATTGCATCACCCCCCCGGCATCTCCCCCTCCCAGCATTGCATCCCACCCCCGGCATCTCCCCCTCCCAGCATTGCATCACCCCCCCCCCCCCCGGCATCTCCCCCTCCCAGCATTGCATCACCCCCCCCCCCCGGCATCTCCCCCTCCCAGCATTGCATCACCCCCCGGCATCTCCCCCTCCCAGCATTGCATCACCCCCCGCATCTCCCCCTCCCAGCATTGCATCACCCCCGGCATCTCCCCCTCCCTCCCAGCATTGCATCACCCCCCCGCATCTCCCCCTCCCAGCATTGCATCACCCCCCCCCAGCATTGCTCACCCCCGGCATCTCCCCCTCCCAGCATTGCATCTCCCCCCCGCATCTCCCCCTCCCAGCATTGCATCACCCCCGGCATCTCCCCCTCCCAGCATTGCATCACCCCCCCCGGCATCTCCCCCTCCCAGCATTGCATCACCCCGGCATCTCCCCCTCCCAGCATTGCATCACCCCCCCGCATCTCCCCCTCCCAGCATTGCATCTCCCCCCCGGCATCTCCCCCTCCCAGCAGTGCATCACCCCCCCGACATCTCCCCCTCCCAGCATTGCATCACCCCCCGGCATCTCCTCCTCCCAGCATTGCATCACCCCCGGCATCTCCCCCTCCCAGCATTGCATCTCCCCCCCGCATCTCCCCCTCCCAGCATTGCATCTCCCCCCCGGCATCTCCCCCTCCCAGCATTGCATCACCCCCCCGGCATCTCCCCCTCCCAGCATTGCATCACCCCCCCGCATCTCCCCCTCCCAGCATTGCATCACCCCCGGCATCTCCTCCTCCCAGCATTGCATCACCCCCCCGGCATCTCCCCCTCCCAGCATTGCATCTCCCCCCCGCATCTCCCCCTCCCAGCATTGCATCTCCCCCCCGGCATCTCCCCCTGCCAGCATTGCATCACCCCCCGGCATCTCCTCCTCCCAGCATTGCATCACCCCCCGCATCTCCCCCTCCCAGCATTGCATCACCCCCCGGCATCTCCCCCTCCCAGCATTGCATCACCCCCCGCATCTCCCCCTCCCAGCATTGCATCACCCCCCCCCGGCATCTCCCCCTCCCAGCATTGCATCACCCCCTCCCAGCATTGCATCACCCCCGGCATCTCCCCCTCCCAGCATTGCATCACCCCCCGGCATCTCCCCTCCCAGCATTGCATCACCCCCCGGCATCTCCCCCTCCCAGCATTGCATCTCCCCCCGGCATCTCTCCCTCCCAGCATTGCATCTCCCCCCGGCATCTCCCCCTCCCAGCATTGCATCACCCCCCCCGGCATCTCCCCCTCCCAGCATTGCATCTCCCCCCCGGAATCTCCCCCTCCCAGCATTGCATCACCCCCCCCGGCATCTCCCCCTCCCAGCATTGCATCACCCCCCGGCATCTCCCCCTCCCAGCATTGCACCACCCCCCCGGCATCTCCCCCTCCCAGCATTGCATCTCCCCCCCGGAATCTCCCCCTCCCAGCATTGCATCACCCCCCCCGGCATCTCCCCCTCCCAGCATTGCATCACCCCCGGCATCTCCCCCTCCCAGCATTGCATCACCCCCCCCGCATCTCCCCCTCCCAGCATTGCATCACCCCCGGCATCTCCCCCTCCCAGCATTGCATCACCCCCCCGGCATCTCCCCCTCCCAGCATTGCATCTCCCCCCGGCATCTCCCCCTCCCAGCATTGCATCTCCCCCCCGCATCTCCCCCTCCCAGCATTGCATCTCCCCCCCGCATCTCCCCCTCCCAGCATTGCATCTCCCCCCCGGCATCTCCCCCTCCCAGCATTGCATCACCCCCCCCGGCATCTCCCCCTCCCAGCATTGCATCCCACCCCCGGCATCTCCCCCTCCCAGCATTGCATCACCCCCCCGGCATCTCCCCCTCCCAGCATTGCATCACCCCCCTCCCCCCCCCGGCATCTCCCCCTGCCAGCATTGCATCACCCCCCCGGCATCTCCCCCTCCCAGCATTGCATCACCCCCCGGAATCTCCCCCTCCCAGCATTGCATCACCCCCCCGGCATCTCCCCCTCCCAGCATTGCATCACCCCCCCGGCATCTCCCCCTCCCAGCATTGCATCACCCCCCCGGCATCTCCCCCTCCCAGCATTGCATCACCCCCGGCATCTCCCCCTCCCAGCATTGCATCTCCCCCCGGCATCTCCCCCTCCCAGCATTGCATCTCCCCCCCCCCCCGGCATCTCCCCCTCCCAGCATTGCATCTCCCCCCCCCCCCCCCCGGCATCTCCCCCTCCCAGCACTGCATCACCCCCGGCATCTCCCCCTCCCAGCATTGCATCACCCCCCGGCATCTCCCCCTCCCAGCATTGCATCACCCCCCCCGGCATCTCCCCCTGCCAGCATTGCATCACCCCCCCCCGGCATCTCCCCCTCCCAGCATTGCATCACCCCCCCGGCATCCCCCCCTCCCAGCATTGCATCTCCCCCCGGCATCTCCCCCTCCCAGCATTGCATCACCCCCCGGCATCTCCCCCTCCCAGCATTGCATCACCCCCGGCATCTCCCCCTCCCAGCATTGCATCACCCCCCGGCATCTCCCCCTGCCAGCATTGCATCCCCCCCCGCATCTCCCCCTCCCAGCATTGCATCACCCCCCGCATCTCCCCCTGCCAGCATTGCATCACCCCCGGCATCTCCCCCTCCCAGCATTGCATCACCCCCCGCATCTCCCCCTCCCAGCATTGCATCACCCCCCGGCATCTCCCCCTCCCAGCATTGCATCACCCCCCCGGCATCTCCCCCTCCCAGCATTGCATCACCCCCCCGGCATCTCCCCCTCCCAGCATTGCATCACCTCCCGGCATCTCCCCCTCCCAGCATTGCATCACCCCCCCGGCATCTCCCCCTCCCAGCATTGCATCACCCCCCGGCATCTCCCCCTCCCAGCATTGCATCTCCCCCTCCCAGCATTGCATCACCCCCCGGCATCTCCCCCTGCCAGCATTGCATCTCCCCCCCGGCATCTCCCCCTCCCAGCATTGCATCTCCCCCCCGGCATCTCCCCCTCCCAGCATTGCATCACCCCCCGGCATCTCCCCCTCCCAGCATTGCATCACCCCCGGCATTTCCCCCTCCCAGCATTGCATCACCCCCCCCCGCATCTCCCCCTCCCAGCATTGCATCACCCCCCCGGCATCTCCCCCTCCCAGCATTGCATCACCCCCGGCATCTCCCCCTCCCAGCATTGCATCACCCCCCGGCATCTCCCCCTCTCAGCATTGCATCGACCCCCCCGGCATCTCCCCCTCCCAGCATTGCATCACCCCCCGACATCTCTCCCTGCCAGCATTGCACCCCCCCCCCCCCGGCATCTCCCCATCCCATCATTGCATCTCCCCCCGGCATCTCCCCCTCCCAGCATTGCATCACCCCCCCCGCATCTCCCCCTCCCAGCATTGCATCACCCCCCGGCATCTCCCCCTCCCAGCATTGCATCACCCCCCCGCATCTCCCCCTGCCAGCACTGCATCACCCCCCGGCATCTCCCCCTCCCAGCATTGCATCACCCCCCGGCATCTCCCCCTCCCAGCATTGCATCACCCCCGGCATCTCCCCCTCCCAGCATTGCATCTCCCCCCGGCATCTCTCCCTGCCAGCATTGCATCACCCCCCGGCATCTCCCCCTCCCAGCATTGCATCACCCCCCCGGCATCTCCCCCTCCCAGCATTGCATCTCCCCCCCGGAATCTCCCCCTCCCAGCATTGCATCACCCCCCCGGCATCTCCCCCTCCCAGCATTGCATCACCCCCCCCGGCATCTCCCCCTCCCAGCATTGCATCACCCCCGGCATCTCCCCCTCCCAGCATTGCATCACCCCCCCCGCATCTCCCCCTCCCAGCATTGCATCACCCCCGGCATCTCCCCCTCCCAGCATTGCATCTCCCCCCGGCATCTCCCCCTCCCAGCATTGCATCTCCCCCCCGCATCTCCCCCTCCCAGCATTGCATCTCCCCCCCGGCATCTCCCCCTCCCAGCATTGCATCACCCCCCCCGGCATCTCCCCCTCCCAGCATTGCATCCCACCCCCGGCATCTCCCCCTCCCAGCATTGCATCACCCCCCCGGCATCTCCCCCTCCCAGCATTGCATCACCCCCCCCCCCCCGGCATCTCCCCCTGCCAGCATTGCATCACCCCCCCGGCATCTCCCCCTCCCAGCATTGCATCACCCCCCGGAATCTCCCCCTCCCAGCATTGCATCACCCCCCCGGCATCTCCCCCTCCCAGCATTGCATCACCCCCCCGGCATCTCCCCCTCCCAGCATTGCATCACCCCCTCCCAGCATTGCATCACCCCCGGCATCTCCCCCTCCCAGCATTGCATCACCCCCCCCGGCATCTCCCCCTGCCAGCATTGCATCACCCCCCCCCGGCATCTCCCCCTCCCAGCATTGCATCACCCCCCCCGGCATCCCCCCCTCCCAGCATTGCATCTCCCCCCCGGCATCTCCCCCTCCAGCATTGCATCACCCCCCGGCATCTCCCCCTCCCAGCATTGCATCACCCCCGGCATCTCCCCCTCCCAGCATTGCATCACCCCCGGCATCTCCCCCTCCCAGCATTGCATCTCCCCCCCCCCTGGCATCTCCCCCTCCCAGCATTGCATCTCCCCCCCCCCCGGCATCTCCCCCTCCCAGCATTGCATCTCCCCCCCCCCCCGGCATCTCCCCCTCCCAGCACTGCATCACCCCCAGCATCTCCCCCTCCCAGCATTGCATCACCCCCCCGGCATCTCCCCCTCCCAGCATTGCATCACCCCCCCCGGCATCTCCCCCTGCCAGCATTGCATCACCCCCCCCCGGCATCTCCCCCTCCCAGCATTGCATCACCCCCCCGGCATCCCCCCCTCCCAGCATTGCATCTCCCCCCGGCATCTCCCCCTCCCAGCATTGCATCACCCCCCGGCATCTCCCCCTCCCAGCATTGCATCACCCCCGGCATCTCCCCCTCCCAGCATTGCATCACCCCCGGCATCTCCCCCTCCCAGCATTGCATCACCCCCCGGCATCTCCCCTGCCAGCATTGCATCCCCCCCCCGCATCTCCCCCTCCCAGCATTGCATCACCCCCCGCATCTCCCCCTGCCAGCATTGCATCACCCCCGGCATCTCCCCCTCCCAGCATTGCATCACCCCCCGCATCTCCCCCTCCCAGCATTACATCACCCCCCGGCATCTCCCCCTCCCAGCATTGCATCACCCCCCCCGGCATCTCCCCCTCCCAGCATTGCATCACCCCCCCGGCATCTCCCCCTCCCAGCATTGCATCACCTCCCGGCATCTCCCCCTCCCAGCATTGCATCACCCCCCCGGCATCTCCCCCTCCCAGCATTGCATCACCCCCCGGCATCTCCCCCTCCCAGCATTGCATCTCCCCCTCCCAGCATTGCATCACCCCCCGGCATCTCCCCCTGCCAGCATTGCATCTCCCCCCCGGCATCTCCCCCTCCCAGCATTGCATCACCCCCCGGCATCTCCCCCTCCCAGCATTGCATCACCCCCGGCATTTCCCCCTCCCAGCATTGCATCACCCCCCCCGCATCTCCCCCTCCCAGCATTGCATCACCCCCCCGGCATCTCCCCCTCCCAGCATTGCATCACCCCCGGCATCTCCCCCTCCCAGCATTGCATCACCCCCCGGCATCTCCCCCTCTCAGCATTGCATCGACCCCCCCGGCATCTCCCCCTCCCAGCATTGCATCACCCCCCGACATCTCCCCCTGCCAGCATTGCACCCCCCCCCCTGGCATCTCCCCCTCCCATCATTGCATCTCCCCCCCGGCATCTCCCCCTCCCAGCATTGCATCACCCCCCCGGCATCTCCCCCTCCCAGCATTGCATCTCCCCCCGGCATCTCCCCCTGCCAGCATTGCATCACCCCCCGGCATCCCCCCCTCCCAGCATTGCATCACCCCCCGGCATCTCCCCCTCCCAGCATTGCATCACCCCCCGGCATCTCCCCCTCCCAGCATTGCATCACCCCCCCGGCATCTCCCCCTCCCAGCACTGCATCACCCCCCCGGCATCTCCCCTCCCAGCATTGCATCACCCCCCCGGCATCTCCCCCTCCCAGCATTGCATCACCCCCCCGGCATCTCCCCCTCCCAGCATTGCATCACCCCCCCGGCATCTCCCCCTCCCAGCATTGCATCACCCCCCCGGCATCTCCCCCTCCCAGCATTGCATCTCCCCCCGGCATCTCCCCCTGCCAGCATTGCATCACCCCCCGGCATCCCCCCCTCCCAGCATTGCATCACCCCCCGGCATCTCCCCCTCCCAGCATTGCATCACCCCCCGGCATCTCCCCCTCCCAGCATTGCATCACCCCCCCGGCATCTCCCCCTCCCAGCACTGCATCACCCCCCCGGCATCTCCCCCTCCCAGCATTGCATCACCCCCCCGGCATCTCCCCCTCCCAGCATTGCATCACCCCCCCGGCATCTCCCCCTCCCAGCATTGCATCACCCCCCCGGCATCTCCCCCTGCCAGCATTGCATCAACCCCGGCATCTCCCCCTCCCAGCATTGCATCACCCCCCCGGCATCTCCCCCTGCCAGCATTGCATCACCCCCGGCATCTCCCCCTCCCAGCATTGCATCACCCCCGACATCTCCCCCTGCCAGCAGTGCATCACCCCCCCGGCATCTCCCCCTGCCAGCAGTGCATCACCCCCCCGGCATCTCCCCCTCCCAGCATTGCATCACCCCCGGCATCTCCCCCTCTCAGCATTGCATCACCCCCCGACATCTCCCCCTGCCAGCAGTGCATCACCCCCGGCATCTCCCCCTCTCAGCATTGCATCACCCCCCGGCATCTCCCCCTCCCAGCATTGCATCACCCCCCCGGCATCTCCCCCTCCCAGCATTGCATCACCCCCTCCCAGCATTGCATCTCCCCCTCCCAGCATTGCATCTCCCCCCCGGCATCTTCCCCTCCCAGCACTGCATCTCCCCCCCGGCATCTCCCCCTGCCAGCATTGCATCACCCCCCGGAATCTCCCCCTCCCAGCATTGCATCACCCCCCGGCATCTCCCCCTCCCAGCATTGCATCACCCCCCGGCATCTCCCCCTCCCAGCATTGCATCACCCCCCGGCATCTCCCCCTCCCAGCATTGCATCACCCCCCCGGCATCTCCCCCTCCCAGCATTGCATCTCCCCCCGGCATCTCCCCCTCCCAGCATCGGCATCTCCCCCTCCCAGCATTGCATCACCCCCCGGCATCTCCCCCTCCCAGCATTGCATCACCCCCCCGGCATCTCCCCCCTCCCAGCATTGCATCTCCCCCCCGGCATCTCCCCCTCCCAGCATTGCATCAACCCCGCCCGACATCTCCCCCCTCCCAGCATTGCATCACCCCCCCGACATCTCCCCCTCCCAGCATTGCATCACCCCCCCGGCAATCTCCCCCTCTCCCCAGCATTGCATCACCCCCCGGCATCTCCCCCTCCCAGCATTGCATCACCCCCCCGACATCTCCCCCTCCCAGCATTGCATCACCCCCCCCGGCATCTCCCCCTCCCAGCATTGCATCACCCCCCGGCATCTCCCCCTCCCAGCATTGCATCACCCCCCGGCATCTCCCCCTCCCAGCATTGCATCACCCCCCCGCATCTCCCCCCTCCCAGCATTGCATCTCCCCCCCGGCATCTCCCCCTCCCAGCATTGCATCACCCCCCCGGCATCTCCCCCTCCCAGCATTGCATCACCCCCCCGGCATCTCCCCCTGCCAGCATTGCATCACCCCCCGGCATCCCCCCCTCCCAGCATTGCATCTCCCCCCGGCATCTCCCCCTCCCAGCATTGCATCACCCCCCCGGCATCTCCCCCTCCCAGCATTGCATCACCCCCCCCCCGCATCTCCCCCTCCCAGCACTGCATCTCCCCCCGGCATCCCCCCCTCCCAGCATTGCATCTCCCCCCGGCATCTCCCCCTCCCAGCATTGCATCACCCCCTGGCATCTCCCCCTCCCAGCATTGCATCACCCCCCCCGGCATCTCCCCCTCCCAGCATTGCATCACCCCCCGGCATCTCCCCCTCCCAGCATTGCATCACCCCCCCCGCATCTCCCCCTCCCAGCATTGCATCTCCCCCCCGGCATCTCCCCCTCCCAGCATTGCATCACCCCCCCCGGCATCTCCCCCTGCCAGCATTGCATCTCCCCCCGGCATCTCCCCCTCCCAGCATTGCATCTCCCCCCGGCATCTCCCCCTCCCAGCATTGCATCTCCCCCCGCATCTCCCCCTCCCAGCATTGCATCTCCCCCCCGGCATCTCCCCCTCCCAGCATTGCATCACCCCCCCCCGGCATCTCCCCCTGCCAGCATTGCACCCCCCCCCCGGCATCTCCCCCTCCCATCATTGCATCTCCCCCCCCGGCATCTCCCCCTCCCAGCATTGCATCACCCCCCCGGCATCTCCCCCCGGCATCTCCCCCTGCCAGCATTGCATCACCCCCCGGCATCCCCCCCTCCCAGCATTGCATCACCCCCCGGCATCTCCCCCTCCCAGCATTGCATCACCCCCCGGCATCTCCCCCTCCCAGCATTGCATCACCCCCCCCGGCATCTCCCCCTCCCAGCACTGCATCACCCCCCCGGCATCTCCCCCTCCCAGCATTGCATCACCCCCCCGGCATCTCCCCCTCCCAGCATTGCATCACCCCCCCGGCATCTCCCCCTCCCAGCATTGCATCACCCCCCCCCGGCATCTCCCCCTCCCAGCATTGCATCACCCCCCGGCATCTCCCCCTGCCAGCATTGCATCACCCCCCGGCATCTCCCCCTCCCAGCATTGCATCACCCCCGACATCTCCCCCTGCAGCAGTGCATCACCCCCCCCGGCATCTCCCCCTGCCAGCAGTGCATCACCCCCCCCGGCATCTCCCCCTCCCAGCACTGCATCTCCCCCCCGGCATCTCCCCCTCCCAGCATTGCATCACCCCCCGACATCTCCCCCTCCCAGCATTGCATCACCCCCCCGGCATCTCCCCCTCCCAGCATTGCATCACCCCCCGGCATCTCCCCCTCCCAGCATTGCATCTCCCCCCGGCATCTCCCCTCCCAGCATTGCATCACCCCCCCCGACATCTCCCCCTCCCAGCATTGCATCACCCCCCGGCATCTCCCCCTCCCAGCATTGCATCACCCCCCCGGCATCTCCCCCTCCCAGCATTGCATCTCCCCCTCCCAGCATTGCATCACCCCCGGCATCTCCCCCTCCCAGCATTGCATCACCCCCCCGGCATCTCCCCTCCCAGCATTGCATCACCCCCCGGCATCTCCCCCCTCCCAGCATTGCATCTCCCCCCGGCATCTCCCCCTCCCAGCATTGCATCACCCCCCCGACATCTCCCCCTCCCAGCATTGCATCACCCCCCGACATCTCCCCCTCCCCAGCATTGCATCTCCCCCTCCCAGCATTGCATCACCCCCGGCATCTCCCCCTCCCAGCATTGCATCAACCCCCCGGCATCTCCCCCTCCCAGCATTGCATCACCCCCCGGCATCTCCCCCTCCCAGCATTGCATCTCCCCCCCGGCATCTCCCCCTCCCAGCATTGCATCACCCCCCGGCATCTCCCCCTCCCAGCATTGCATCTCCCCCTCCCAGCATTGCATCTCCCCCCTCCCAGCATTGCATCACCCCCGGCATCTCCCCCTCCCAGCATTGCATCTCCCCCCCCGGCATCTCCCCCTCCCAGCACTGCATCACCCCCCGGCATCTCCCCCTCCCAGCATTGCATCTCCCCCCCGGCATCTCCCCCTCCCAGCACTGCATCTCCCCCCCGGCATCTCCCCCTCCCAGCATTGCATCACCCCCCCGGCATCTCCCCCTCCCAGCATTGCATCACCCCCTCCCAGCATTGCATCTCCCCCTCCCAGCATTGCATCTCCCCCCTCCCAGCATTGCATCACCCCCGGCATCTCCCCCTCCCAGCATTGCATCTCCCCCCCCGGCATCTCCCCCTCCCAGCATTGCATCACCCCCCCCGGCATCTCCCCCTCCCAGCATTGCATCACCCCCCGGCATCTCCCCCTCCCAGCATTGCATCTCCCCCCGGCATCTCCCCCTCCCAGCATTGCATCACCCCCCCGGCATCTCCCCCTCCCAGCATTGCATCACCCCCCCGGCATCTCCCCCTCCCAGCATTGCATCACCCCCCCGACATCTCCCCCTCCCAGCATTGCATCACCCCCCGACATCTCCCCCTCCCAGCATTGCATCACCCCCCCGGCATCTCCCCCTCCCAGCATTGCATCACCCCCCGGCATCTCCCCCTCCCAGCATTGCATCACCCCCCGGCATCTCCCCCTCCCAGCATTGCATCTCCCCCCCCCGCATCTCCCCCTCCCAGCATTGCATCACCCCCCCGGCATCTCCCCCTCCCAGCATTGCATCACCCCCCGGCATCTCCCCCTCCCAGCATTGCATCACCCCCCGCATCTCCAACTCCCAGCATTGCATCACCCCCCCGCATCTCCCCCTCCCAGCATTGCATCTCCCCCTCCCAGCATTGCATCACCCCCCCGCATCTCCCCCTCCCAGCACTGCATCTCCTCCCCGGCATCTCCCCCTCCCAGCATTGCATCACCCCCCCGGCATCTCCCCCTCCCAGCATTGCATCTCCCCCCCGGCATCTCCCCCTCCCAGCACTGCATCTCCCCCCCGGCATCTCCCCCTCCCAGCATTGCATCTCCCCCCCGGCATCTCCCCCTCCCAGCACTGCATCTCCCCCCCCGCATCTCCCCCTCCCAGCATTGCATCACCCCCCCGGCATCTCCCCCTCCCAGCATTGCATCACCCCCTCCCAGCATTGCATCTCCCCCTCCCAGCATTGCATCTCCCCCTCCCAGCATTGCATCACCCCCGGCATCTCCCCCTCCCAGCATTGCATCTCCCCCCCGGCATCTCCCCCTCCCAGCACTGCATCTCCCCCCCGGCATCTCCCCCTCCCAGCATTGCATCACCCCCCGGCATCTCCCCCTCCCAGCATTGCATCACCCCCCGGCATCTCCCCCTCCCAGCATTGCATCTCCCCCCGGCATCTCCCCCTCCCAGCATTGCATCACCCCCCCGACATCTCCCCCTCCCAGCATTGCATCACCCCCCGACATCTCCCCCTCCCAGCATTGCATCACCCCCCCGGCATCTCCCCCTCCCAGCATTGCATCACCCCCCGGCATCTCCCCCTCCCAGCATTGCATCACCCCCCGGCATCTCCCCCTCCCAGCATTGCATCACCCCCCCGGCATCTCCCCCTCCCAGCATTGCATCTCCCCCTCCCAGCATTGCATCACCCCCGGCATCTCCCCCTCCCAGCATTGCATCTCCCCCCCGGCATCTCCCCCTCCCAGCACTGCATCTCCCCCCCGGCATCTCCCCCTCCCAGCATTGCATCACCCCCCGGCATCTCCCCCTCCCAGCATTGCATCACCCCCCGGCATCTCCCCCTCCCAGCATTGCATCTCCCCCCGGCATCTCCCCCTCCCAGCATTGCATCACCCCCCGGCATCTCCCCCTCCCAGCATTGCATCTCCCCCCGGCATCTCCCCCTCCCAGCATTGCATCTCCCCCCGGCATCTCCCCCTCCCAGCATTGCATCACCCCCCGGCATCTCCCCCTCCCAGCATTGCATCACCCCCGGCATCTCCCCCTCCCAGCATTGCATCACCCCCCGGCATCTCCCCCTCCCAGCATTGCATCACCCCCCCGGCATCTCCCCCTCCCAGCATTGCATCACCCCCCGGCATCTCCCCCTCCCAGCATTGCATCTCCCCCTCCCAGCATTGCATCTCCCCCTCCCAGCATTGCATCACCCCCCGGCATCTCCCCCTCCCAGCATTGCATCTCCCCCCCGGCATCTCCCCCTCCCAGCATTGCATCACCCCCCCCCGGCATCTCCCCCTCCCAGCATTGCATCTCCCCCCCGGCATCTCCCCCTCCCAGCATTGCATCACCCCCCGGCATCTCCCCCTCCCAGCATTGCATCTCCCCCCCGGCATCTCCCCCTCCCAGCACTGCATCTCCCCCCCGGCATCTCCCCCTCCCAGCATTGCATCACCCCCCCGGCATCTCCCCCTCCCAGCATTGCATCACCCCCCTCCCAGCATTGCATCTCCCCCTCCCAGCATTGCATCTCCCCCTCCCAGCATTGCATCACCCCCGGCATCTCCCCCTCCCAGCATTGCATCTCCCCCCCCGGCATCTCCCCCTCCCAGCACTGCATCTCCCCCCCCGGCATCTCCCCCTCCCAGCATTGCATCACCCCCCCGGCATCTCCCCCTCCCAGCATTGCATCACCCCCCGGCATCTCCCCCTCCCCAGCATTGCATCTCCCCCCCGGCATCTCCCCCTCCCAGCATTGCATCACCCCCCCGACATCTCCCCCTCCCAGCATTGCATCACCCCCCGACATCTCCCCCTCCCAGCATTGCATCACCCCCCCCGGCATCTCCCCCTCCCAGCATTGCATCACCCCCCGGGCATCTCCCCCTCCCAGCATTGCATCACCCCCCCGGCATCTCCCCCTCCCAGCATTGCATCTCCCCCCCCCCCGCATCTCCCCCTCGCAGCATTGCATCACCCCCCCGGCATCTCCCCCTCCCCAGCATTGCATCACCCCCCGGCATCTCCCCCTCCCAGCATTGCATCACCCCCCCGCATCTCCCCCTCCCAGCATTGCATCTCCCCCTCCCAGCATTGCATCACCCCCCCGCATCTCCCCCTCCCAGCATTGCATCTCCCCCTCCCAGCATTGCATCCCCCCCCCGGCATCTCCCCCTCCCAGCATTGCATCACCCCCCCGGCATCTCCCCCTCCCAGCATTGCATCTCCCCCTCCCAGCATTGCATCCCCCCCCCCGGCATCTCCCCCTCCCAGCATTGCATCACCCCCCCGGCATCTCCCCCTCCCAGCATTGCATCACCCCCCCGGCATCTCCCCCTGCCAGCATTGCATCACCCCCCGGCATCCCCCCCTCCCAGCATTGCATCTCCCCCCGGCATCTCCCCCTCCCAGCATTGCATCACCCCCCCGGCATCTCCCCCTCCCAGCATTGCATCACCCCCCCCGCATCTCCCCCTCCCAGCATTGCATCTCCCCCCGGCATCCCCCCCTCCCAGCATTGCATCTCCCCCCGGCATCTCCCCCTCCCAGCATTGAATCACCCCCCCGGCATCTCCCCCTCCCAGCATTGCATCACCCCCCCGGCATCTCCCCCTGCCAGCATTGCATCACCCCCCGGCATCCCCCCCTCCCAGCATTGCATCTCCCCCCGGCATCTCCCCCTCCCAGCATTGCATCTCCCCCCCGGCATCTCCCCCTCCCAGCATTGCATCACCCCCCCCGCATCTCCCCCTCCCAGCATTGCATCACCCCCCCGCATCTCCCCCTCCCAGCATTGCATCTCCCCCCCGGCATCTCCCCCTCCCAGCATTGCATCACCCCCCCGGCATCTCCCCCTGCCAGCATTGCATCTCCCCCCGGCATCTCCCCCTGCCAGCATTGCATCACCCCCCCGCATCTCCCCCTCCCAGCATTGCATCTCCCCCCCGGCATCTCCCCCTCCCAGCATTGCATCACCCCCCCGGCATCTCCCCCTCCCAGCACTGCATCACCCCCCGGCATCTCCCCCTCCCAGCATTGCATCACCCCCCCGGCATCTCCCCCTCCCAGCATTGCATCACCCCCCGGCATCTCCCCCTCCCAGCATTGCATCTCCCCCCCGGCATCTCCCCCTCCCAGCATTGCATCACCCCCCCGGCATCTCCCCCTCCCAGCATTGCATCACCCCCCGGCATCTCCCCCTCCCAGCATTGCATCACCCCCCCGGCATCTCCCCCTCCCAGCATTGCATCACCCCCCCGGCATCTCCCCCTCCCAGCATTGCATCTCCCCCCCGGCATCTCACCCTCCCAGCATTGCATCACCCCCCCGCATCTCCCCCTCCCAGCATTGCATCTCCCCCCCGGCATCTCCCCCTCCCAGCATTGCATCACCCCCCCGGCATCTCCCCCTCCCAGCATTGCATCACCCCCCGGCATCTCCCCCTCCCAGCACTGCATCACCCCCCCCGGCATCTCCCCCTCCCAGCATTGCATCACCCCCCCGGCATCTCCCCTGCCAGCATTGCATCCCCCCCCCGGCATCTCCCCCTCCCAGCATTGCATCACCCCCCCGGCATCTCCCCCTCCCAGCATTGCATCACCCCCCGGCATCTCCCCCTCCCAGCACTGCATCACCCCCCGGCATCTCCCCCTCCCAGCATTGCATCCCCCCCCCGGCATCTCCCCCTCCCAGCATTGCATCACCCCCCGCATCTCCCCCTCCCAGCATTGCATCACCCCCCCCGGCATCTCCCCCTCCCAGCATTGCATCACCCCCCGGCATCTCCCCCTCCCAGCATTGCATCCCCCCCGGCATCTCCCCCTCCCAGCACTGCATCACCCCCCCGGCATCTCCCCCTCCCAGCATTGCATCACCCCCCCGGCATCTCCCCCTCCCAGCATTGCATCACCCCCCGGCATGTCCCCCTCCCAGCATTGCATCACCCCCCCGGCATCTCCCCCTCCCAGCATTGCATCACCCCCCGGCATCTCCCCCGGCATCTCCCCCTCCCAGCATTGCATCACCCCCCGGCATCTCCCCCTCCCAGCATTGCATCACCCCCCCGGTATCTCCCCCTCCCAGCACTGCATCACCCCCCCGACATCTCCCCCTCCCAGCATTGCATCACCCCCCGGCATGTCCCCCTCCCAGCATTGCATCACCCCCCCGGCATCTCCCCCTCCCAGCATTGCATCACCCCCCGGCATCTCCCCCGGCATCTCCCCCTCCCAGCATTGCATCACCCCACCGGCATCTCCCTCTCCCAGCATTGCATCACCCCCCGCATCTCCCCCTCCCAGCATTGCATCACCCCCGGCATCTCCCCCTCCCAGCATTGCATCACCCCCCCGGCATCTCCCCCGGCATCTCCCCCTCCCAGCATTGCATCTCCCCCCGGCATCTCCCCCTCCCAGCATTGCATCACCCCCCCGGCATCTCCCCCTCCCAGCATTGCATCACCCCCCGGCATCTCCCCCGGCATCTCCCCCTCCCAGCATTGCATCTCCCCCCGGCATCTCCCCCTCCCAGCATTGCATCACCCCCGGCATCTCCCCCTCCCAGCATTGCATCACCCCCCCGCATCTCCCCCTCCCAGCATTGCATCCCCCCCCCGGCATCTCCCCCTTCCAGCATTGCATCCCCCCCCCGGCATCTCCCCCTCCCAGCATTGCATCACCCCCCCGGCATCTCCCCCTCCCAGCATTGCATCACCCCCCGGCATCTCCCCCTGCCAGCATTGCATCACCCCCGGCATCTCCCCCTCCCAGCATTGCATCACCCCCCCGGCATCTCCCCCTCCCAGCATCTCCCCCTGCCAGCATTGCATCACCCCCCCCGGCATCTCCCCCTCCCAGCATTGCATCTCCCCCCGGCATCTCCCCCTCCCAGCATTGCATCACCCCCCCGGCATCTCCCCCTCCCAGCATTGCATCACCCCCCCGGCATCTCCCCCTGCCAGCATTGCATCCCCCCCCCCGGCATCTCCCCCTGCCAGCATTGCATCACCCCCCCCGGCATCTCCCCCTCCCAGCATTGCATCTCCCCCCGGCATCTCCCCCTGCCAGCATTGCATCCCCCCCCCCGGCATCTCCCCCTGCCAGCATTGCATCACCCCCCCCGGCATCTCCCCCTGCCAGCATTGCATCACCCCCCGGCATCTCCCCCTCCCAGCATTGCATCTCCCCCCGGCATCTCCCCCTCCCAGCATTGCATCACCCCCCGGCATCTCCCCCTCCCAGCATTGCATCCCCCCCCGGCATCTCCCCCTCCCAGCATTGCATCACCCCCCCGGCATCTCCCCCTGCCAGCATTGCATCTCCCCCCCGGCATCTCACCCTCCCAGCATTGCATCACCCCCCCGCATCTCCCCCTCCCAGCATTGCATCTCCCCCCCGGCATCTCCCCCTCCCAGCATTGCATCACCCCCCGGCATCTCCCCCTCCCAGCATTGCATCCCCCCCCGGCATCTCCCCCTCCCAGCACTGCATCACCCCCCGGCATCTCCCCCTCCCAGCATTGCATCACCCCCCCGGCATCTCCCCCTCCCAGCATTGCATCACCCCCCGGCATGTCCCCCTCCCAGCATTGCATCACCCCCCCCGGCATCTCCCCCTCCCACATTGCATCACCCCCCGGCATCTCCCCCGGCATCTCCCCCTCCCAGCATTGCATCACCCCCCGGCATCTCCCCCGGCATCTCCCCCTCCCAGCATTGCATCACCCCCCCGGCATCTCCCTCTCCCAGCATTGCATCACCCCCCGCATCTCCCCCTCCCAGCATTGCATCACCCCCGGCATCTCCCCCTCCCAGCATTGCATCACCCCCCCGGCATCTCCCTCTCCCAGCATTGCATCACCCCCCGCATCTCCCCCTCCCAGCATTGCATCACCCCCCCGGCATCTCCCCCTCCCAGCATTGCATCACCCCCCGGCATCTCCCCCTCCCAGCATTGCATCTCCCCCCGGCATCTCCCCCTCCCAGCATTGCATCACCCCCGGCATCTCCCCCTCCCAGCATTGCATCACCCCCCCGCATCTCCCCCTCCCAGCATTGCATCACCCCCCCGGCAACTCCCCCTCCCAGCATTGCATCACCCCCCGGCATCTCCCCCTGCCAGCATTGCATCACCCCCGGCATCTCCCCCTCCCAGCATTGCATCACCCCCGGCATCTCCCCCTCCCAGCATTGCATCACCCCCCCCGGCATCTCCCCCTCCCAGCATTGCATCTCCCCCTCCCAGCATTGCATCACCCCCCCGGCATCTCCCCCTCCCAGCATTGCATCACCCCCCCGGCATCTCCCCCTGCCAGCATTGCATCCCCACCCCCGGCATCTCCCCCTGCCAGCATTGCATCACCCCCCCCCGGCATCTCCCCCTCCCAGCATTGCATCTCCCCCCCGGCATCTCCCGCTGCCAGCATTGCATCCCCCCCCCCGGCATCTCCCCCTGCCAGCATTGCATCACCCCCCCCGGCATCTCCCCCCTGCCAGCATTGCATCACCCCCCCGGCATCTCCCCCTCCCCAGCATTGCATCTCCCCCCGGCATCTCCCCCTCCCAGCATTGCATCACCCCCCGACATCTCCCCCTCCCAGCATTGCATCCCCCCCCGGCATCTCCCCCTCCCAGCATTGCATCACCCCCCCGGCATCTCCCCCTGCCAGCATTGCATCTCCCCCTCCCAGCATTGCATCTCCCCCCCCGGCATCTCCCCCTCCCAGCATTGCATCACCCCCCCGGCATCTCCCCCTGCCAGCATTGCATCTCCCCCTCCCAGCATTGCATCTCCCCCCCGGCATCTCCCCCTCCCAGCATTGCATCACCCCCCCGGCATCTCCCCCTCCCAGCATTGCATCACCCCCCCCGGCATCTCCCCCTCCCAGCATTGCATCACCCCCCGGCATCTCCCCCTCCCAGCATTGCATCACCCCCCGGCATCTCCCCCTCCCAGCATTGCATCACCCCCCCGGCATCTCCCCCTCCCAGCATTGCATCACCCCCCGGCATCTCCCCCCTCCCAGCATTGCATCTCCCCCCCGGCATCTCCCCCCTCCCAGCATTGCATCACCCCCCCGGCATCTCCCCCTCCCAGCATTGCATCACCCCCCGGCATCTCCCCCTCCCAGCATTGCATCTCCCCCCCCGGCATCTCACCCTCCCAGCATTGCATCACCCCCCCGCATCTCCCCCTCCAGCATTGCATCTCCCCCCCCGGCATCTCCCCCTCCCAGCATTGCATCACCCCCCCGGCATCTCCCCCTCCCAGCATTGCATCACCCCCCGGCATCTCCCCCTCCCAGCACTGCATCACCCCCCCCGGCATCTCCCCCTCCCAGCATTGCATCACCCCCCCGGCATCTCCCCTGCCAGCATTGCATCCCCCCCCCGGCATCTCCCCCCTCCCAGCATTGCATCACCCCCCCCGGCATCTCCCCTCCCAGCATTGCATCACCCCCGCATCTCCCCCTCCCAGCACTGCATCACCCCCCGGCATCTCCCCCTCCTCCCAGCATTGCATCCCCCCCCCGGCATCTCCCCCCTCCCAGCATTGCATCACCCCCCGCATCTCCCCCTCCCAGCATTGCATCACCCCCCCCGGCATCTCCCCCTCCCAGCATTGCATCACCCCCCGGCATCTCCCCCTCCCAGCATTGCATCCCCCCCCCGGCATCTCCCCCTCCCAGCATTGCATCCCCCCCCGGCATCTCCCCCTCCCAGCATTGCATCTCCCCCCGGCATCTCCCCCTCCCAGCATTGCATCACCCCCCTGGCATCTCCCCCTCCCAGCATTGCATCCCCCCCCCGGCATCTCCCCCTCCCAGCATTGCATCACCCCCCCGGCATCTCCCCCTCCCAGCATTGCATCACCCCCCCGGCATCTCCCCCTCCCAGCATTGCATCACCCCCCGGCATGTCCCCCTCCCAGCATTGCATCACCCCCCCCGGCATCTCCCCCTCCCAGCAATTGCATCCCCCCCCGGCATCTCCCCCTCCCAGCACTGCATCACCCCCCCGGCATCTCCCCCTCCCAGCATTGCATCACCCCCCCGGCATCTCCCCCTCCCAGCACTGCATCACCCCCCCGACATCTCCCCCTCCCAGCATTGCATCACCCCCCGGCATGTCCCCCTCCCAGCATTGCATCACCCCCCCGGCATCTCCCCCTCCCAGCATTGCATCACCCCCCGGCATCTCCCCCTCCCAGCATTGCATCACCCCCCGGCATCTCCCCCTCCCAGCATTGCATCACCCCCCCCGGCATCTCCCTCTCCCAGCATTGCATCACCCCCCGCATCTCCCCCTCCCAGCATTGCATCACCCCCGGCATCTCCCCCTCCCAGCATTGCATCACCCCCCCGGCATCTCCCTCTCCCAGCATTGCATCACCCCCCGCATCTCCCCCTCCCAGCATTGCATCACCCCCCCGGCATCTCCCCCTCCCAGCATTGCATCACCCCCCCCGGCATCTCCCCTCTCCCAGCATTGCATCACCCCCCGCATCTCCCCCTCCCAGCATTGCATCACCCCCCCCGGCATCTCCCCCTCCCAGCATTGCATCACCCCCCGCATCTCCCCCTCCCAGCATTGCATCACCCCCCCGGCATCTCCCCCTCCCAGCATTGCATCACCCCCCCGGCATCTCCCCCTCCCAGCATTGCATCACCCCCCCCGGCATCTCCCCCTCCCAGCATTGCATCACCCCCGGCATCTCCCCCTCCCAGCATTGCATCACCCCCCCGCATCTCCCCCTCCCAGCATTGCATCCCCCCCCCGGCATCTCCCCCTCCCAGCATTGCATCACCCCCCCGGCATCTCCCCCTCCCAGCATTGCATCACCCCCCCCGGCATCTCCCCCTGCCAGCATTGCATCACCCCCGGCATCTCCCCCCTCCCAGCATTGCATCACCCCCCCGGCATCTCCCCCTCCCAGCATCTCCCCCTGCCAGCATTGCATCACCCCCCCCGGCATCTCCCCCCCGGCATCTCCCCCTCCCAGCATTGCATCTCCCCCCGGCATCTCCCCCTCCCAGCATTGCATCACCCCCCCGGCATCTCCCCCTCCCAGCATTGCATCACCCCCCCCGGCATCTCCCCTCCCAGCATTGCATCACCCCCCCCGGCATCTCCCCCTGCCAGCATTGCATCCCCCCCCCCCGGCATCTCCCCCTGCCAGCATTGCATCACCCCCCCCCGGCATCTCCCCCTGCCAGCATTGCATCCCCCCCCCCCGGCATCTCCCCCTGCCAGCATTGCATCACCCCCCCCGGCATCTCCCCCTGCCAGCATTGCATCTCCCCCCGGCATCTCCCCCTCCCAGCATTGCATCACCCCCCGGCATCTCCCCCTCCCAGCATTGCATCCCCCCCCCGGCATCTCCCCCTCCCAGCATTGCAACCCCCCCCCCGGCATCTCCCCCTGCCAGCATTGCATCTCCCCCTCCCAGCATTGCATCACCCCCCCGGCATCTCCCCCTGCCAGCATTGCACCCCCCCCCGGCATCTCCCTCTGCCAGCATTGCATCTCCCCCTCCCAGCATTGCATCACCCCCCCGGCATCTCCCCTCCCAGCATTGCATCACCCCCCGGCATCTCCCCCCTCCCAGCATTGCATCACCCCCCGGCATCTCCCCCCTCCCAACATTGCATCACCCCCCGCATCTCCCCCTCCCAGCATTGCATCACCCCCCCCCGGCATCTCCCCCTCCCAGCATTGCATCACCCCCCCGCATCTCCCCCTCCCAGCATTGCATCAACCCCCCCCCGGCATCTCCCCCTCCCAGCATTGCATCACCCCCCCGGCATCTCCCCCTCCCAGCATTGCATCACCCCCCGGCATCTCCCCCTCCCAGCATTGCATCACCCCCCCCGGCATCTCCCTCTCCCAGCATTGCATCACCCCCCGGCATCTCCCCCTCCCAGCATTGCATCACCCCCCGGCATCTCCCCCTCCCAGCATTGCATCTCCCCCCCGGCATCTCCCCCTCCCAGCATTGCATCACCCCCCCCCCCCCCCCCCCCCGGCATCTCCCCCTCCCAGCATTGCATCCCCTCCGGCATCTCCCCCTCCCAGCATTGCATCACCCCCCCGGCATCTCCCCCTGCCAGCATTGCATCACCCCCCCGGCATCTCCCCCTCCAGCATTGCATCCCCCCCCGGCATCTCCCCCTGCCAGCATTGCATCACCCCCCCCGGCATCTCCCCCTCCCAGCATTGCATCACCCCCCCGGCATCTCCCCCCTCCCAGCATTGCATCACCCCCCCGGCATCTCCCCCCTCCCAGCATTGCATCACCCCCCCGGCATCTCCCCCTCCCAGCATTGCATCACCCCCCGGCATCTCCCCCTCTCCCAGCATTGCATCACCCCCCGGCATCTCCCCCTCCCAGCATTGCATCTCCCCCCTGCATCTCCCCCTCCCAGCATTGCATCACCCCCCGGCATCTCCCCCCTCCCAGCATTGCATCACCCCCCGGCATCTCCCCCTCCCAGCATTGCATCTCCCCCCTGCATCTCCCCCTCCCAGCATTGCATCACCCCCCGGCATCTCCCCCTCCCAGCATTGCATCTCCCCCCCGGCATCTCCCCCTCCCAGCATTGCATCACCCCCCCCCGGCATCTCCCCCTCCCAGCATTGCATCACCCCCCCCCGGCATCTCCCCCCTCCCAGCATTGCATCCCCCCCCGGCATCTCCCCCTCCCAGCATTGCATCACCCCCCCCCGGCATCTCCCCCTCCCAGCATTGCATCACCCCCCCCGGCATCTCCCCCTCCCAGCATTGCATCACCCCCCCGGCATCTCCCCCTCCCAGCATTGCATCACCCCCCCCCGGCATCTCCCCCCTCCCAGCATTGCATCACCCCCGGCATCTCCCCCTCCCAGCATAGCATCACCCCCCCTCCCCGGCATCTCCCCCTCCCAGCATTGCATCACCCCCCCCGGCATCTCCCCCTCCCAGCATTGCATCACCCCCCCGGCATCTCCCCCTCCCAGCATTGCATCACCCCCCCGGCATCTCCCCCTCCCAGCATTGCATCTCCCCCCCCGGCATCTCCCCCTCCCAGCACTGCATCACCCCCCCGCATCTCCCCCTCCCAGCATTGCATCACCCCCCCGGCATCTCCCCCTCCCAGCATTGCATCACCCCCCCGGCATCTCCCCCTCCCAGCATTGCATCACCCCCCCCGGCATCTCCCCCCTCCCAGCATTGCATCACCCCCCCGCATCTCCCCCTCCCAGCATTGCATCACCCCCCGGCATCTCCCCCCTCCCAGCATTGCATCACCCCCCGCATCTCCCCCTCCCAGCATTGCATCCCCCCCCGGCATCTCCCCCTCCCAGCATTGCCATCACCCCCCCGGCATCTCCCCCTCCCAGCATTGCATCTCCCCCTCCCAGCATTGCATCACCCCCCCGGCATCTCCCCCTCCCAGCATTGCATCACCCCCCGGCATCTCCCCCTCCCAGCATTGCATCCCCCCCCGGCATCTCCCCCTCCCAGCATTGCATCACCCCCCCCGGCATCTCCCCCTCCCAGCATTGCATCACCCCCCCCGGCATCTCCCCCCTCCCAGCATTGCATCACCCCCCGGCATGTCCCCCTCCCAGCATTGCATCACCCCCCCCCGGCATCTCCCCCTCCCAGCATTGCATCACCCCCCGGCATCTCCCCCTCCCAGCATTGCATCTCCCCCCCGGCATCTCCCCCTCCCAGCACTGCATCACCCCCCGCATCTCCCCCTCCCAGCATTGCATCACCCCCCCCGGCATCTCCCCCTCCCAGCATTGCATCACCCCCCCCGGCATCTCCCCCTCCCAGCATTGCATCTACCCCCCCGGCATCTCCCCCTCCCAGCATTGCATCACACCCCGGCATCTCCCCCTGCCAGCATTGCATCACCCCCCCCGGCATCTCCCCCTCCCAGCATTGCATCCCCCCCCCGGCATCTCCCCCTCCCAGCATTGCATCACCCCCCCGGCATCGCATCCCCCCCCGGCATCTCCCCCTCCCAGCATTGCATCACCCCCCGGCATCTCCCCCTCCCAGCATTGCATCACCCCCCCCGCATCGCATCACCCCCCGCATCTCCCCCTCCCAGCATTGCATCCCCCCCCGGGCATCTCCCCCTCCCAGCATTGCATCACCACCCCCGGCATCTCCCCCTCCCAGCATTGCATCACCCCCCCCGGCATCTCCCCCTCTCAGCATTGCATCACCCCCCGGCATGTCCCCCTCCCAGCATTGCATCACCCCCCCCCGGCATCTCCCCCTCCCAGCATTGCATCACCCCCCGGCATCCCCCCCTCCCAGCATTGCATCTCCCCCCCGGCATCTCCCCCTCCCCAGCACTGCATCACCCCCCCGCATCTCCCCCTCCCAGCATTGCATCACCCCCCCGGCATCTCCCCCTCCCAGCATTGCATCACCCCCCCGGCATCTCCCCCTCCCAGCATTGCATCACCCCCCCGGCATCTCCCCCTCCCAGCATTGCATCCCCCCCCGGCATCTCCCCCCTCCAGCATTGCATCACCCCCCCGGCATCTCCCCCTCCCAGCATTGCATCCCCCCCCGGCATCTCCCCCTCCCAGCATTGCATCACCCCCCCGGCATCTCCCCCTCCCAGCATTGCATCAACCCCCGCATCTCCCCCTCCCAGCATTGCATCACCCCCCCGGCATCTCCCCCTCCCAGCATTGCATCACCCCCCCGGCATCTCCCCCTCCCAGCATTGCATCACCCCCCGGCATCTCCCCCTCCCAGCATTGCATCACCCCCCGGCATCTCCCCCTCCCAGCATTTGCATCTCCCCCCGGCATCTCCCCCTCCCAGCATTGCATCACCCCCGGCATCTCCCCCTCCCAGCATTGCATCTCCCCCTCCCAGCATTGCATCTCCCCCCCGGCATCTCCCCCTCCCAGCATTGCATCTCCCCCCCGGCATCTCCCCCTCCCAGCATTGCATCACCCCCCCGGCATCTCCCCCTCCCAGCATTGCATCACCCCCCCCGCATCTCCCCCTCCCAGCATTGCATCTCCCCCCGGCATCTCCCCCCTCCCAGCATTGCATCTCCCCCTCCCAGCATTGCATCACCCCCCCGGCATCCCCCCCTGCAGGATCCCGTCATCGTGTCTCTGCGGCGTCACGTTCTAGGACAACGGGAAGCCACGTGACGTCACGGCGCCACAACGATGGAACCCTGCCGGGAGCAGCCGCCGCACGTCACTGCGCCGAGCCCCCCACACGTCCCGGCCGGCCCTGCGGTTGGGTAGCCGTGGCTCGTGGTCTGTCATGGTGTCACTGTACCTTGCTCCTTCGTGCTGTCACACACATTGTCACCGCACCCTCCACGTCCCCGCCGCTGGAGACCCAGGCCTCTCGCGCCTCCTCGGGGGTCACTGCGCCCAGCTCGCCACCCCCCCCTCCGTGACACGGCATCCTGCACACGCTCCAACACGTATGGGAGCTCCGTCTGCAGCCAGCGCAGGGGAACCTCGGTGCCAGAGTACTGCACCGCACTGCACAGCTCCTCCGGGGGGACACCGCAGCCCTCACCCTCCTGAGAGACACGGGTTTAGGGGGGTCAATGCAAGTACGTGTGGAACTACGTGTGCATGTGTGTGTGCGTGTGAACGTACATGTATGTGTGTGTGTGTAAGTATGTGTCTGTGCGTGTGTAACTACATGCATATGAGCGTATGTGTGTATATAAATGTGTAATTACATGTATACGAGCGTGTGTGTGTATGTACATGTATATGTGCGTGTGGGTATATAAATGTGTAATTACATGTATACGAGCGTGTGTGTGTATGTACATGTATATGTGCGTGTGGGTATATAAATGTGTAATTACATGTATACGAGCGTGTGTGTATGTATATGTATATGTGCGTGTGGGTATATAAATGTGTAATTACATGTATACGAGCGTGTGTGCGTATATGTACATGTATATGCGCGTGTGGGTATATAAATGTGTAATTACATGTATACGAGCGTGTGTGCGTATATGTACATGTATATGTGCGTGTGGGTTTATAAATGTGTAATTACATGTATACGAGCGTGGTGCGTATATGTACATGTATATGTGCGTGTGGGTATATAAATGTGTAATTACATGTATACGAGCGTGTGCGTATATGTACATGTATATGTGCGTGTGGGTATATAAATGTGTAATTACATGTATACGAGCGTGTGCGTATATGTACATGTATATGTGCGTGTGGGTATATAAATGTGTAATTACATGTATACGAGCGTGTGTGCGTATGTACACGTATATGTGCATGTGGGTATATAAATGTGTAATTACATGTATACGAGCATGTGCGTATATGTACATGTATATGTGCGTGTGGGTATATAAATGTGTAATTACATGTATACGAGCGTGTGTGCGTATATGTACATGTATATGCGCGTGTGGGTATATAAATGTGTAATTACATGTATACGAGCGTGTGCGTATATGTACATGTATATGTGCGTGTGGGTATATAAATGTGTAATTACATGTATACGAGCGTGTGTGTGTATGTACACGTGTAAAACAGACGTATTCTGTGTGTAATACAGGAAACAATCTGACACATTTCTGCAATCACATCTATGGCTAACTTTCTATCCCTATACAGGGGGAGTAGGGAAGAGAGGGTGGGAGGGCCTGCTCAGCGCTGATTAACGAGGAGAGACTGAAAGTGCTGCTATCTGGGATGAGCGAGTATATGGAGACAGAGAAGCAGAAATA
>NW_027455974.1:0-27428 GCF_040206685.1 Ascaphus truei | reverse complement strand
CCCACTGCTGGATGAAGGCCTCCTCAATTATCTATTAAGTGGGTATATAACGGTCACGTTTTGGTCCATTATATATCCATCCGTAGATCGTTATATACCCACCAGTGACCGTTATATACCCACCCAGTGACTGTTATATACCCACCCAGTGACCGTTATATACCCACCCAGTGACCGTTATATACCCACACAGTGACTGTTATATACCCACCCAGTGACCGTTATATACCCACCCAGTGACTGTTATAATACCCACCCAGTGACCGTTATATACCCACACAGTGACTGTTATATACCCACCCAGTGACCGTTATATACCCACACAGTGACTGTTATATACCCACCCAGTGACCGTTATATACCCACCCAGTGACTGTTATATACCCACCCAGTGGCTGTTATATACCCACCAGTGACTGTTATATACCCACCCAGTGACTGTTATATACCCACCCAGTGACTGTTATATACCCACCCAGTGACTGTTATATACCCACCCAGTGACTGTTATATACCCACCCAGTGACTGTTATATACCCACCCAGTGACCGTTATATACCCACCCAGTGACTGTTATATACCCACCCAGTGACTGTTATATACCCACCCAGTGACTGTTATATACCCACCCAGTGACTGTTATATACCCACCCAGTGACCGTTATATACCCACCCAGTGACTGTTATATACCCACCCAGTGACCGTTGTATATACCCGTTATATACCCACCCAGTGACTGTTATATACCCACCCAGTGACCGTTGTATATACCCGTTATATACCCACCCAGTGACTGTTATATACCCACCCAGTGACCGTTGTATATACCCACCCAGTGACCGTTGTATATACCCACCCAGTGACCAATGGTGCGGAATAAAAATGTTGCTGCCAAAAGGCAAACAGGTTGCTAAGCAACCGGTAACTAACATTTAAAAGCAGAAATAACAAAAATATCCTTTTTTTTTAAACTGTTGAAGGCGTTATTACACATAAAATGATTGTGTTGTGAGCTATTTGTAACACTCATAACACTTACATTGTATTTTAAATAGATCTCATTGTATTTGTGTCATCTATAATACCTTGTTAGTTCTTCATGTTACTATGCAGATTACACAACCATGTGGAAAGGAAAAAATAAAAATACTAGCGTGGTACAAATTCTTACCCATGTATGAGTCGATTATCGATCACGTATGTTTGTGAAGTGTACGTAAAGACAATTTTTTAAATATGTATTTTGGTGGTGGTGGGGGGGTTATATGTATTTGGGGGGTGTTGTTTTTATTTGTATTTGGGGGTTATATGTATTTGGGGGGGTGTTGTTTTTATTTGTATTTGGGGGGTAAGAGGGTTCCTCGGACGCCGTTGACAGAAAAGAGGCGAAACGCATAGGGTTTTTGACCCTCTAAGGATTCCGTAACAGCTTGCCTTACTCCAGTGGGACACCGTACTGAGTGCGCTCGTGGATGCGGAAGTCCCCACGCCGACAGGCAGGGAAACCATAAGAGCGAAGTTGCCGAGGCGAAAACGGAGATTGAAACAACACATCAGGCAGAACTGCTGGGACTGACAGAATATCCTGAGTGGTATGAATGTGCCCTTAATACACGCACAGCGCCATACAGCTGGGAGAATGGGAGTGCTACTCTCCCAGATCTGACACTGTGCATTAAAACGCTGTTATGCTGTTTTCTCTCATGTCCATCTTTTGAGGAAATACGAGGTCTTATGGTATGTGGATTTGGATCAACATGGACCACCGTTATTGGTTCATTAACCAACATAACCATTGTGGGTGTTTTATTTCACATTTCAGCACTGCACACACTATGCATTTAGTATTTATTTTTGTTCACTTTCACTACATTTCGCCTTTATTCTTGTGATTAATGGTTAATACGGTACCAGAGACCGTTTTTGTAGCCAGCACTGAGGAGCACTAACATTTGCTTTGACACACATTTGGTTTAATTATTCAGTTTGCGCTATTGTGTTTGTTATCGTGACCTAAAGAACATAGCCAGGAATAAGCCCTTCATCCCCCCCAGAGGATCTTACTACGCTTGTCCGTGCCTTTGTGTCCTCACTACAGCAATGCCCTCTACCTGGGTCTCCCGGAGAAAGAGCTGCGCCCCCTGCAGCTGGTGCAGAATGCTGCACCATGTTGTTAACAGGACCTCCCTGCTTACTCAGGCATTTAATTACTGACCCACAACCTGTCCGGGATTTAATAACTCCAGTCCCATCCTGTTCTGTATCTTTCCCTGTGTTCGGTCTCTTATAACCTTAAATGTTTTCTTCTTCCCTTTCTGTAACTGTGAGGCACTTTGTGTCCCACTGGGAGAAAAGCGCTATTTATTTATAAAATGTATTACCAGGAAGTAATACAGTGAGAGTTACCTCTCGTTTTCATGTATGTCCTGGGCACAGAGTTATGATGACAAATACATAGTTACATTAAGTGAGCAGAGGTTATACAGTCAATTCACAGACATTTCATGGATAGTTAGAAAATTGTGTACATGGGATAAAAGGGCTGGTGAGTTTCAGATTGGTGATGTTAAAGCTGCTCTAGTTTCAAACGGCTCACACCCTTTAGCTGCGCCAAAGACTGTCCGCCTTTGGGGCGACACAGATGTAGACTGAAGGGGTTCAGAATGAATGCAGCTATATAAACAACGTTATTACTATTATTATTATGGTAAACATTTCATCTTTTGGCATCAAATTCCAGAAATTGAGAGCATTCGAGACACGTGATGAACAAGTAACAGAGCTGTACACAAGTTTAGTGTATTAAATATCAATTTTGTACCCCCTAACGCGGGGACCTCAAACTCTGTCCTCAAGGGCCACCAACAGGCCAGCTTTTATGGATAGCCCTACTGTAGCACAGGTGGCTCAAACAGTGGCTCAGTCTTCGACTGTGGAACAGTTCAGTGGAACACCAGCCAAAAGTCAAAATGTAGTACAGTACTGGTATGTAGTGTAGGAGAGCCTCTAGTGGTCAAGTGTGGTAACATCACAAAACGTGACCTCAGAACATGGGGATCACGACTGCTTGTAACAGACATCAATCTTCATATACAGACATCAGGACTAGGCATAAACATATTCATCCGTAATAAGTCCGAGTGTTGCTCAAATAAACATCGTCTTAATATATTAATGGAATAGCATGACCCAGAGTCCACTCATAAATATCTACATTCTACACACTGTTTCAGTCCCACTGGTCATAATGGCAAAATTAGTGTCGTAGAACCCCCACCAACCCACCCCTGGATTGAGCTCCCTTTAATAGACTTTCCATTCTTAAGAGCCACTCGTAGACTCGATCTGTGCCCATTCATACTTTCACGTAGAGAACGATCAGTCTTCCCAAAGTACGTCAGACTTACACGGGATAGAATAAGAAAGATCCCTGCCGCGGAATGGCAGGTGAGGGAAGAGGAGACAGTGATCTCCTTTCCAGAAAACAGATGTTTAAATGAGGTTCCTTGAATAAAAACACTTTACAGGTCATGCAAACCTTGGCATTTATAGCACCCAAGTATCAGCGGAGCCAGAACAGTTCTAGAAAAGCTGTGTACTTCTCACAAGGATCCGTCTGCACCAACTAATCAGGTAAGCTTGGATTCTTCTCTAATGCAAATAAAGGCTGTGTATACTTGTTTAATTTGAGATCTGTGGCTAAAATATGCCAATGTTTAGTAAAGGTTCCTTTAATGTGCTTTGACAGTGCTGAGAAGGCGGTAACAACCTGTAGTCTGACATTATCTTATATCTTAACCTTATCCCATAACAAAACGTCCCAGTCCATAGATAATGCTCTGGTAAACTTGCAGAGCTACCTCACAGCTGTTGTAACCACAGGCTATAAATCTATCTGCCATGAGTTGAACCTGTTCAGCTTGTTCACTCGGATCAAGAACAATCCTCATCACTCTTAGCAATTGTGAAAAATGTAGCCCCACCTTGAGCGCTGCAGGAAGAAGCTGGACGCAAGCAATACATTATTTTTGTCAGTTGGTTTGGTATATAGGGTGTTAGTAATTTTGTGGGAAGCGTATACGGGCTGTCCAAAGAGTTAATGTCATGCACAACGATCAATAACTCAGTCGGTTTTCCCATCCAAAGAAGAAACACATTGTCAATGTATGTTATAATACAGAATATATACGTCCCGAACTGATGATGGGAGGAGCGGCTCAGTGAGTAAAGACACTGACTGGCACTGAGTTTGAGGTTCAATTCCCGGTGTCGGATCCTTGTAACCTTGGGCAAGTCACTTTACATCCCTGTGCCTCAGGCACCAAAAACATAGGATTGTAAGCTGTACGGGGCAGGGACGGTGTCTGCAAAATGTCTCTGTAAAGCGCTACTTAGCTACCCATAAACAGATTGGCAAACGGTGGGGCCATATTAGACCTCATCGCAGTGGCAGTCTGCTGTAGATAATATTTGGACTCGAACTTGAAATAATTACAGGTAAGAACAATCCTAATAAGATTAGGCATATACAAAATGGGGGGACGCGAATACGATAAGGATTTAGATTCCGCCTCCTCAACCGCAAGCAAACCCTCCTTGTGGAATAACTGTATATAAGCTGGCCACATCCAAAGTGACCAGCAAAGTGTTAGGCGGAATATGTGGTATGGTATTAAGCTGGTTAGGAAAAGATATCCTTTTAAATGGAGTACTAATGGTTGTAGCCAAAAAATCGATATACCGCGACAATGGTTGACACAAAGATCCACATGTAGAAATAATGGGTCTGCGGCGTGGGTTGATGAATTTTTGGTAACGTGTAATCGGCCATACTGGATTGGTTTGCGTAAGAAATGTAGCTGTGTGTGCATCTATCTACAGATGCCATGTTCCCAATGTGATAGCATCAATCCTTTCCTTAAAGGCAATGGTAGGATCATATCCGGTAATATGAAATGTTATTCTATCAAGAATAGAGTCCTGAGGTCTCCTTTTAAATGCTTCCTGTTAGGGGTTTGTTTAATTAGACCACTTGGGTTAACCAAGGGTGATCATATCTGTCCCGGCAAAAACCGGAACAAATGTCATGCATGCTTGCCGACCGCACATGTGCGAACGGAGCTTGCCGACAAGTGCCAATCGTGCATGTGCGGTCGGCATGTGCTCATCGCAGTCAGCGCTCACCAGGGGGACCAAAAAAAAATCAGGACAGCACCCGAAAAAAGTTGGGACGGAGCCCTAAAAACCGGGACACCTGGTCACCCTAGCCAACTCCTTCACTGTACTGCAGCCAGCGCCTCAGGAGAAGGTACAGTGATATTGGCAGGACAGGAGACTCCAGCCATGCTGTTCCTGCATAGCCCACTGGAGGGGTGTGTACCGGTTTGAAGCGGTCACCGGTGATGTGCACACTCCGGGGACACGGTTAGGAGCTGATCTTCAGCAGATTTCAGGAACGTGAAGCTCTCATCACAGGACAGACACATGGCAGCATCTATATATTGCATTTTTATTACTATTGCTTCTGGCAAAATAACATTTCATACAAAGAAGTCCCCCGCTTTTCTATATAAATGGATGTCCAGGAAGATCCCACAAGGGGCAGAGGATTCCATTTAATCTATTGTAATCTTGTCCAGTTTTTCTCCAAAAGCGGAATCGGCAGCTTTAACCTTCAGCACAGGAGGAGTTTGCAGCGCACACCCCCCCCCGGTGCCAAAACCCCGACGCGTCAAGAGGTGAAGCTATATCATGTAAAAAAAGCAAGGGCACAGAAAAACCGAGAAAGGACACTTTATAAGGATAAGGGGCTCACCCTGAAGGAAGCGTCAAGTGTACAAGGAGATATTTGGTCAGAAGTGACGTGTGAGGCATAAATGGCATTAAACATTCTCCTTGGGCAGGGGCGGCCAACTCCAGCCCCCCAACAGGTCAGGTTTTAAGCATATCCCTGCTTCAGCACATTGACTGGGCCACTGATTGAGTCATCTGTACGGACGCCGGGATATCTTTAAACCCTGACCTGTTGGTGGCCCTGGAGGACTAGAGTTGGCCGCTCCTGTCCTGGGGTGTAACTAACTAGGGCAAAGAGCAGGGGGAAATTATAGCAACTCATCCAGGGGAATAGCTGGAAGGGAACCGCAGAGGGTTGCTGGATAGTGTACAAATCCTCCATCCTGCTCACAACAGACAAGCTGCCACATGCAAACCGTGCTACGCAAGGACCACCACAAAGATCGCCACCCCTCCAAATACCACCACTCACACCTCTCTCTCCCCCCCACCTGCAGACTTACACACGCCTCCTACTGCAGAGACCACCACTCGCATACTGCCTAAGGATGAAAGGGAGACCAGCTCCACCTGCAATATCTTCCCCAAATCTTCCCCCTGCTCAGGGACAAGCATTGTGGTGGTTCTAATGTGACTGGAAGTTTCAGAAAGAGTTGGTAAGGTGCGTCTGTAACCACAGACAAGCGGCCTGGCCAGCAACGGAAAACAGGACACCCATAACAGGTGGTGTCCGAGACGATCTTCTGCACAACCTATTTCTGTACATCAGGAAAAGGAAACGGGAGTTGTTCCTGTCCTTCTCGGGGGCAGTGAGATAAGTGTGTGAGCCGGAAGGAGATCAGCACAGACACCCTAGGGAAGCAGGAGAAGGATGTTCAGGGAGCAGCAGAGAGGCTCTGTGTCACACACAAGGCACAGGTAAAACGGGACAGATACCGGAGCCCTGTCCCCAGCTGCGGTCACACCACAGGAAGTTATTGTTTAACCATCAGCAGACAGCAAAATACACATGTAGAAAAAAAACAAATAAATAAAAGCTCTTTTGTAAATACAAAGTCTTCAGATTGTAACTACGGCACTTCCTAAAACGCAGGGCGAGAGGCAGGTGCGCCTGGAGCTGCGGGACGGGCGAGAGGCAGGTGCGCCTGGAGCTGTGGGACGGGCGAGAGGCAGGTGCGCCTGGAGCTGCGGGACGGGCGAGAGGCAGGTGCGCCTGGAGCTGCGGGACGGGCGAGAGGAAGGTGCGCCTGGAGCTGCGGGACGGGCGAGAGGCAGGTGCGCCTGGATCTGCGGGACGGGTGAGAGCAGGCTGCACACCGACCTCTTCCCACAGTGCTCTGGCTTCTCGCTCCAGTCTGGGAATGTTATCTGCAGGGTACAGTCCAAGAGGGTGGGGTGGGGGGGTCTTCACTGCCCCCCGTTATAGGCATAGTCGGCCTTATTGTGCATGATCAGCTTGTTATCCACAAAGTAAAAGCTGTCAGATTGTGTCTCATACGGATGCTCAATCATCAGGCGGACTGTGGGAGAAACAAAAGGCGTAACTCAGAGGACATACATATAGAATGGGCCTTAACAGCTGTGGTCTCCAAACCTTTTTTTAAGGAAACCTATAATTATTTTGTGAAATTCTGCAGAACCCCAGTCCTCTCTAATAGCGCGTCTGAGATCAGATACATTGTAAGAAGCCCCAACCCTCTCTAATAGTGTCTGAGATCAGATGCACTGTAAGGAGCCCCAACCCTCTCTAATAGCGCGTCTGAGATCAGATACATTGTAAGGAACCCCAACCCTCTCCAATAGCGTCTGAGATCAGATGCACTGTAAGGAGCCACAACCCTCTCTAATAGCGCGTCTGAGATCAGATGCATTGTACGGAACCCCAACCCTCTCTAATAGCGCGTCTGAGATCAGATGCATTGTAAGGAGCCCCGACCCTCTCTAATAGCGTGTCTAAGATCAGATGCATTGTACATTCTTCTGTATTCGGTACAGTTTTCAAATGACCTGAAAATTGCAGGGAACCCTTTAGTGAGGCCCAGGGAACCTTTGTTGTAAAACACTGGTCTACATCATCTCTGCCTGCAATGTAAATCCCAGACCCTGTGGGACCCCTGAATGATAAAGAATCTGTTCTATAACATCTCAGATATATTCACTTCTCCAGTAAAAGTAAATAAATGCTTTGTGTTGATTCTCATTTGCATTTCTCAGGACTCAGGCAGTGAAACGGTTGTGTGAAACTCCAGCTCAGAGAAGTGTGAGATGCAGTGTCCAGTACGAGCAATGTCAGACGTGCATAGAAACCAAGTGTAGGGACAGGGAGGAGAAAAATATAACCCAAGAATCAGTAAGGCCTCCTCTCCAAACACGATACATACTCAGTTCCTCGGACAGCTGTGGGAATTCATACATGTGCTCACACGTGTTCCTGCTGTTGGGAATGCAGAAGCCAAAATCAAAGTCGAAGCTCTTAAGGACGCGCTCACGGAAGTAATGCCGTTCAATCATCCGGAAATTCCTGACGGGTTTCTCCCCCACAGTGAACTCCACGCTGAAGAGCATGAGAGAGACAGACTGAGGCACAGACACCTAGAACTCCCTGTGACTGGACACTGGTCACCCCCTCTCCATAGGTACAGGTTGTGTACAAACCCTTCACTCTGTGGTTGGACAGTAAGAGATTGCAGGGGTTTGGTTACCATCACAATCTCCCCTAGCCCTCCCTCCTGGAGTCAACTCACGTTGCACCAACTTTGCGGAGTCTGAGGAATGCCGGCGTAAACTGATAGCGCACAAAGCGACCGGCGCTGGTATCCAGGTGTCCGCTGCTCTCATCCTCTTCCTCCTCTTGTTCTGTGAACATTGCGCCCATAAAAACACACTCAGCAGCTCAGAGACCTCACAAACCCCATATAATGACGGAGGAGACCTATGTGCATCTTTATGTGCTGGAAGAGGGTGGGAGGGTTTACCTGAGGAGGGCTTTGAGATCTCAAACAGCACAATGCCCGTCTCCAGGTCTCGGATCTTGAAGCGCGTGAAATCGATGCCGTAGACGTTATCATCAGGTTTACACAAATAATCTGGGCGGAGAGAACAAAACGTGAGAAACGAAGCAGAGGAAAACAGCGTTGACTCTCACAAAGCCGGTACCAGAGGGCCGCTGCCAGGAACCGGGGAAACGCTGCCACAATCCAGGGAGCGGGACCGGGGGATCGGCGCCAGAAACTGGGGGGGAGCACAACCACAAACTGGGGAGACAGAGGGCCTGCCGCCACAAACCGGGGAGACCGGCCACAATCCAGGGAGTGGGAGTGGGGGACCGGTGCTACAAACCAGAGACCGGCGCCAGTTATCGGGGACACTTGGGCAGCGCCGCCACAAACAGGGGAGACAGTGGGGAGCGCCGCCACAAACCAGGGAGACAGTGGGGAGCGCTGCCACAAACCGGAGAGACAGTGGGGAGCGCCGCCACAAACCGGAGAGACAGTGGGGAGCGCCGCCACAAACCAGGGAGACAGTGGGGAGTGCAGCCACAAACCGGAGAGAAAGTGGGGAGCGCCGCCACAAACCGGAGACAGTGGGGAGCGCCGCCACAAACCGGAGAGACAGTGGGGAGCGCCGCCACAAACCGGAGAGACAGTGGGGAGTGCAGCCACAAACCGGAGACAGTGGGGAGCGCCGCCACAAACCGGAGAGACAGTGGGGAGCGCTGCCACAAACCGGAGAGACAGTGGGGAGCGCCGCCACAAACCGGAGAGACAGTGGGGAGCGCCGCCACAAACCGGAGAGACAGTGGGGAGCGCCGCCACAAACCGGAGAGACAGTGGGGAGCGCCGCCACAAACCGGAGACAGTGGGGAGCGCCGCCACAAACCGGAGAGACAGTGGGGAGCGCCGCCACAAACCGGAGAGACAGTGGGGAGCGCCGCCACAAACCGGAGAGACAGTGGGGAGTGCAGCCACAAACCGGAGAGACAGTGCGGAGTGCAGCCACAAACCGGAGAGACAGTGGGGAGCGCCGCCACAAACCGGAGAGACAGTGGGGAGCGCCACCACAAACCGGAGAGACAGTGGGGAGCGCCGCCACAAACCGGAGAGACAGTGGGGAGCGCCGCCACAAACCGGAGAGACAGTGGGGAGCGGCGCCGCCACAAACCGGAGAGACAGTGGGGAGCGCCGCCACAAACCGGAGACAGTGGGGAGCGCCGCCACAAACCGGAGAGACAGTGGGGAGCGCCGCCACAAACCGGGGAGACTGGGGGGGGGGGGGGAGCCGCCACAGACCGGGGATACTGGGGGGGGGGGGGGGAAGGGGGGCGCCGACCAGGGAGACTGGGGCGGAGGGGAAAGGGGTGTAACATGGTTTTGTTTTGAGCTTCAGACACACAGGTGACCCCCTAATACATGAAGGGTCCCTGACCCGAGGAGGTGACGAGAGTATCACCCCCCGGCACTCACGGTCGGTGACCTGCTTCAGGCCCAGGACGTGCTCTGGTGTCAGTAGGTGCTGCTCGTTGACCGGGTCCCCGGAGCCGCCGCCCACCTCCCTCCCCGGGACACGCCGGCCCTTCAGCCGGTTGATGACTCCGCCCCCCGCCTTCTTCCGGTCCTCCTTGGCCGGTCCCGGCGGAGCCGCCTCCGGGTTCGGGCCGCTCATTTCTCCAACAAGATGGCGGCCTCCTCCAGCGCCGTAACTATGGAGAGGGGGCGGGGCCACCTCGGTCACCAGGCAACAGAACCGGTGTTCGGAAGTGACGTGGCGGGGGCGTGTCCCAGATCTCTCTCCCCCTCTCCTCTCTCCCTCTTTCCCTCTCTCCTCCTCCCTATTCTCCCATCCTCTCCTTTCCTTTCTCTTTCGTCTCTCCTCTCTCTCCTTTCCTCTATCCTCTCTCTCCTTTCCTCTATCCTCTCTCTCTTTTCCTCTATCCTCTCTCTCTTTTCCTCTATCCTCTCTCTCTCTCCTTCCCTCTCTCTCCCCCATCTCTTTCTTGTCTCTCCTCTCTTTATTCTCCCATCCTCCCTCTCTCCTCTCTATCTCTCTCTCCCTCTTCTCTTTCTTGTCTCTCCTCTCTCTATTCTCCCATCCCCTGTCTCTTTCTCTTCTTCTCTCCTCTCTCTGCTCTTTCTTCTCTCATCCCCATCTCTTCTCTCTTTCTCTTCTCTCCTCCCCCTTCTCTTTCTTTCTCTTCTCTCTCCCCCTTCTCTTCCCCCCCCCTTCTCTTCCCCCCCCCCCTTGTCTTTATCCCCCCTCTCCATTACTCGCTTTATAACATAAAGAAACGTATACAAGTTGTGTAAAAAATAAAACAAATTAAAACGGTACAAGTTTAAACCATATGAGGACAGGGTGTTCGATGAGTGAATCCAATAACTCTTTCTTTGTGTAGACCTTAAGAATGTGTCACCGCCGCTGTCGCTCGGGGTGACAAGGCCAGGCCATCCAAATGTTTGCTGTGATATTTAGAAAAATTATTCATGAAACCTCAGCTCATATTTCTTTCATGTTCTAGGAACCTGGTTTTAAGGTTCCTCTTAGTCCGCCCCACCTACTTTTTTCTGCACGGACACCGCAGTATATAAACAACCGAGCTTGAGTTACAGTAAATAAAACTTTTAATCGGGACTCATGGTCATCAGTAAATTTGCAAGTGAGGTATCTAGACCCATTACACTAATAACTGCCTGTTGGTTTACCCATGCCCCATATGGTCTCAGTTTAAGATTTCTACTTTTCCTGTAGGTAGTGGTTTGTCTGAAATCTCTTTACCCAACAGTCTTTTTTTTTTTTAAATCATATTCTAATGTTTTCTAAAGATTTGATAAAGATAAACCGCACACCCTTTTTCCCATCCTCACTTTGTTTCTTTTCTTTGTTATTAATTAGAAGTTCTGTTCAGTGGAGACAAATCTACGTAAGTACCAGCACTCACTGTCTAATAGCTAAATGATGAAAACAGTTGTAATGCAGTATAAACATTTAATAATAAAATGAACCAGAAATAAATCAAATGTGTTTGCAGAAACCAGTATCACAAATGGGCATGTCACAAAGTGAGGGGTGGGGGGGGGGGGGGGGGGAAAGGAAAAGGGGAAAAAACATGAAACACAAGGAATATACACAAAAAAAACGGAGAACGGAAAGTATGCTAGGGGGGCGACGTTTCGAGGGACTACCTCTTCATCTGGCCCATTCCCCCTGGTCCAAAAGGACCGAGAGGTACTTCCCTAAGCCTCCCTTCCCCTATACCTGGTCAAATCAGACACCCCTGAAAATAGCTAGTAAACATATAGTGTAAGCTAAATACAGCTAAACAGCTAATAGCAGGGCAGCAAGAATCCACTAATGGTACAGTTAAAGCTGAACACAGCTTGCAAGAAAGCAGCTTGCAAATGAGCACCAAGAGTCCACACAGTCAGTGAAAGGTTAATGAGAAAAATAAATGAAGTGGTCAAACCCTCAGTGGCTCTGCTCCTTCAGCTGCTCGTGTGGAGTGCTCAGTGGAGGTTCTCCATCATCTTTAGAGAGGAGTCAGTTAGTTGGGGTTTGTACTTTTTCGTCTCCGAACCTCTTCGCCAGTAGTTTTGTTTCCACGTTCAAATCGGAGTCAAATGTGCAGTTTCTTTTTATGAATCCAAACTTGTCTCTTACTTCATAATTACTCCCTATCCCCTATTGCACCTTTGTTACTATATCATTACACTATATATTAAGCTGATGCGAGAGTCACCTTTCCCCTTCCCCCCTATCCCCCAATTTGGAATGTAGTTGAACCAGTTAGGATGGTGACTGCTCCGGGTGCCAAGGTATCCATTGCAGTCAACGTCTTTCCTGTAGGTCTTGGAAGGAATTGGTTCTGTTACTGAATTACACACTAAAATGGCTATCTTGTGTTGCTCAATAACACTGCTAAAAACCAGACCAAAATCATTCTTATTTATGAACTCTAAAAGCAGACGAGTAGTTTCCGAGTCCCTTTCCAGATTAGAAGTACATCTACAAAACGTGCCCGTAAAACTATATGTTGTTAAAAAAGGATTGTTGTGCCAGATGAATAAATCTTCCCATTGGCCCATTTAAAGGTTTGCATAGGACGGGGCAAACTTTGTGCCCATTGCTGTATCATATATTGAAATAAAAAAGTCAGTCTGAAACATAAAATAATGGTGTTTTAAGATGAATAAAATGGAGTTCACCAAGAATGTTTGTTGTACCGGAGTTGACTCACTGGCGTCTTCATTTGATTTAGCAAACCTCTCGTTTTCAAGTCTGTCCTGGGCATAGTTATGATGACAAATACATGGATCCAAATACATAGTTACATTAAGTGAACAGGGTTATACATTATATACAAGACATTGCATGCACAGTAAGAGATAATATATATTATAGGCGTAAGTAACAGTTACAGACCAGATTAAAATGTGAGACAGCTTTAGTTTTGAAAGAACTTAAACTGGTGGTGACTGTGAGAGTCTCTGGCAGACTGTTCCAGATGTGGGGTGCACGGTAAAAGAAGGAGGAGCGGCCGGATACTTTGTTGAGCCTTGGGACCATGAACAGTCTTTTGGAGTCAGATCTCCGATGATAAGTGCTGCGTGTGGTATGGGTGAGGAGCTTGTTCAGGTAGGCGGGTATCTTGCCCAGAAAGTATTTTAAGGCAAGACAGGAAAGATGAATTTAAAAGTGGTCACGGCCCCCGCCCCCGGCGGTTCAGCCAATGAAGGCGAACCAGCCGTGTGAGGTCATGCCCCCTCCCAGTCGCAAACTCCTGCATCTTCTCCCAGACTGCAGATCGCGATGAAGCGCTGGGCACGCGCCGCCCCCCCCGCCGGGGCGCGCGTGCTACAGTGCACACTGGGAACGCGGCCTTAGCAGTAACTGCTGCCAGAGGGGCTTCTACCAACTACTGACTTAATGGGGCTGAATACTTTTGCAACCAGTAAATTTCAGGTTTTTGTTCCGTTCACTGACATTTAACCTCCTCCTCATATAACAGCGCTCAGTTTAACCTCCTCCTCATATAACAGCGCTCAGTTTAACCTCCTCCTCATATAACAGCGTTCAGTTTAAACTCCTCCTCATATAACAGCGTTCAGTTTAACCTCCTCCTCATATAACAGCGTTCAGTTTAACCTCCTCCTGATATAACAGCGTTCAGTTTAACCTCCTCCTCATATAACAGCATTCAGTATAACCTCCTTCCCATATAACAGCGTTCAGTTTAACCTCCTCATATAACAGCGCTCAGTTTAACCTCCTCCTCATATAACAGCGTCCAGTTTAGCCTCCTCCTCATATAACAGCGTTCAGTTTAACCTCCTCCTCATATAACAGCGTTCAGTTTAACCTCCTCCTCATATAACAGCGTTCAGTTTAAACTTCTCCTCATATAACAGTGTTCAGTTTAACCTCCTCCTCATATAACAGCGTCCAGTTTAGCCTCCTCCTCATATAACAGCGCTCAGTTTAACTTCCTCCTCATATAACAGCGTTACGTTTAACCTCCTCCTCATATAACAGCGTTCAGTTTAAACTTCTCATATAACAGCGTACTGTTTAACCTTCTCCTCATATAACAGTGTTCAGTTTAACCTCCTCCTCATATAACAGCGTCCAGTTTAGCCTCCTCCTCATATAACAGCGCTCAGTTTAACTTCCTCCTCATATAACAGCGTTCAGTTTAAACTTCTCATATAACAGCGTTCAGTTTAACCTTCTCCTCATATAACAGCGTTCAGTTTAACCTCCTCCTCATATAACAGCGTTCAGTTTAACCTCCTCCTCATATAACAGCGTTCAGTTTAAACTTCTCCTCATATAACAGCGTTCAGTTTAACCTTCTCCTCATATAACAGCGTTCAGTTTAACCTCCTCATATAACAGCGTCCAGTTTAGCCTCCTCCTCATATAACAGCGTTCAGTTTAACCTCCTCCTCATATAACAGCGTTCAGTTTAACCTCCTTCCCATATAACAGCGTTCAGTTTAACCTCCTCATATAACAGCGCTCAGTTTAACCTCCTCCTCATATAACAGCGTCCAGTTTAGCCTCCTCCTCATATAACAGCGTTCAGTTTAACCTCCTCCTCATATAACAGCGTTCAGTTTAACCTCCTCCTCATATAACAGCGTTCAGTTTAACCTCCTCCTCATATAACAGCGTTCAGTTTAAACTTCTCCTCATATAACAGTGTTCAGTTTAACCTCCTCCTCATATAACAGCGTCCAGTTTAGCCTCCTCCTCATATAACAGCGCTCAGTTTAACTTCCTCCTCATATAACAGCGTTCAGTTTAACCTCATCCTCATATAACAGCGTTCAGTTTAAACTTCTCATATCACAGCGTTCAGTTTAACCTTCTCCTCATATAACAGCGTTAAGTTTAACCTCCTCCTCATATAACAGCGTTCAGTTTAAACTTCTCATATAACAGCGTTCAGTTTAACCTTCTCCTCATATAACAGCGTTCAGTTTAACCTCCTCCTCATATAACAGCGTTCAGTTTAACCTCCTCCTCATATAACAGCGTTCAGTTTAAACTTCTCCTCATATAACAGCGTTCAGTTTAACCTTCTCCTCATATAACAGCGTTCAGTTTAACCTCCTCCTCATATAACAGCGTCCAGTTTAGCCTCCTCCTCATATAACAGCGTTCAGTTTAACCTCCTCCTCATATAACAGCGTTCAGTTTAACCTCCTCCTCATATAACAGCGTTCAGTTTAAACTTCTCCTCATATAACAGCGTTCAGTTTAACCTCCTCCTCATATAACAGCGTCCAGTTTAGCCTCCTCCTCATATAACAGCGCTCAGTTTAACCTCCTCCTCATATAACAGCGTTCAGTTTAACCTCCTCCTCATATAACAGCGTTCAGTTTAAACTTCTCCTCATATAACAGCGTTCAGTTTAACCTTCTCCTCATATAACAGCGTTCAGTTTAACCTTCTCCTCATATAACAGCGTTCAGTTTAACCTCCTCCTCATATAATAGCGTTCAGTTTAACCTCCTCCTCATATAACAGCGTTCAGTTTAACTTCCTCCTCATATAACAGCGTTCAGTTTAACCTTCTCCTCATATAAGGCTCACACTGTCCAGATCTTCTCTCCTCTCCCTGTCCATGTGGCGGTCATCTATCGCCCACCTACCTCTACTCATCCCCCTTCTGCCTTTCTCTCTCACTTTGAATCCTGGGTCTCTTTCTTTCTCTCCTCAGACTCCACTGTTCTTCTCCTTGGGGACTTCAATTGCCACATTGATGACCCCTCTCTCCCTTGGGCTTCCTGCTTTCTTTCTCCAACATCTTCTTTTGGCCTTCAACAGTGAACTGCTGCCAACACCCACAAGGATGGCCACTACTTAGACCTGGTTTTCACTAAAAACTTCTCTCTCTCCGATTTCTCCATTTCCCTTTTTCCTCTCTCTGACCATCATCTCATCTCATTCTCTCTATCTCGCTTCTCCCCTTCTCCACCTCCATCTACCCCCCGGTTCTGCAGAAACCTGCGCTCTATTCACTTACCTGACTTTGAGTCCACTTTACGCTCCTCCCTCTCCTCTCTCAGCTCTGCTACAGACCCTGACAACCTGGTCAGGAACTACAACTCTGTCTTGTCCTCCTCTCTTGATCTACATGCCCCGCTTTCTCTCTGCTGCCCTCGCCCTTCTAACCCTAGACCCTGGCTAAATTCCTACACGCGCATGCTGCGTTCCTCCACTCGTTCTTCTGAACGCCTCTGGAGGAAGTCTCACACTCTCGCAGACTTCCTTCACTACAAATTTATGCTATCCTGTTTCAACTCTGCCCTCTCGCAAGCTAAACAAGCCTACTTTTCTGCACTAATCAACATGCACAAGTCTAACCCACGCCGACTGTTCTCTGTCTTTGATACTCTACTCAAACCACCCTCAGCTGCCTCTCCTTCCTCCATCTCCGCTCAGGACTTTGCTGACTATTTTAAGGAAAAGGTGGAATCCATATGTCAGAACATCCCCTCTGTTTCTTCCTCCCATCCTACACCTCTTCCTAACTCTCCTCCTGCCTTCCTTGACTCTTTTTCCACTGTCTCAGAGGAGGATGTGTCGCTGTTGATCGCCTCTTCTCCCTCTACCACTTGCCCTCTTGACCCCATTCCCTCCCATCTCCTAAAACCTCTTGCTCCTACTATAATCCCTACGCTCACACACATTTTTAACTCCTCCCTCTGCTCTGGAACATTTCCATCCTCCTTCAAACATGCAACAGTCATACCATTACTCAAAAACAGCAAGCTTGACCCTACCTGTCTTTCTAACTATCGACCTGTCTCCCTCCTGCCTTTTGCCTCTAAACTCCTTGAACGGCTTGCTCCGTTTTCTCAACACCTATTCTCTCCTAGACCCTCTACAATCTGGCTTCCGCACTGCTCACTCCACTGAAACAGCCCTCACTAAAATAACTAATGACCTCCATGCTGCCAAAGACAGAGGTCATTACACTCTGCTCATATTACTCGACCTCTCTGCAGCATTTGACACCGTGGACCACCCTCTTCTCCTTCATATTCTCCATACCCTTGGTATTCAGAACAAAGCCCTATCCTGGATCTCATCCTACCTCTCCCATCGTACTTTCAGTGTCTCTTCTGCTAACACCTCCTCCTCCTCTATTGATCTCTCTGTGGGGGTACCCTAGGGCTCTGTCCTGGGACCTCTTCTCTTCTCTGTACACACTCTCTCTAGGTGACCTAATAACATCTTTTGGGTTTAAATATCACCTCTATGCTGACGACACACAAATATACTTTTCAACACCCGACCTTACACCTGCTATACAGACCAAAGTTTCTGAATGTCTCTCTGCTATATCATCCTGGATGGCCCTCCGCCGCCTTAAACTCAATATTGCTAAAACAGAGCTCCTCATACTTCCTCCCAAACCTGGCCCTACTACCTCCTTCCACATTACTGTTGGAACTACGATCATTCACCCAGTAGCCCAAGCACGCTGCCTAGGGGTCACACTCGACTCCTCTCTCACATTCGCCCCTCACATTCAAAACATTTCTAAAACGTGTCGCTTTTTCCTCCGCAATATAACAAAGATTCGCCCTTTCCTCTGTTGCTCGACTGCTAAAACTCTGACTCAGGCCCTCATTCTCTCCCGTCTTGATTACTGTAACCTCCTGCTGTCCGGCCTTCCTGCCTCTCACCTGTCTCCCCATACAATCTATCCTAAATGCTGCTGCCAGAATCACTGTACTCTTTCCTAGATCTGTCTTAGCATCTCTCCTCATGAAATCCCTCTCCTGGCTTCCAATCAAATCCCGCATCTCACATTCCATTCTTCTCCTCACTTTTAAAGCTTTACACTCTTCTGCCCCTCCTTACATCTCAGCCCTAATTTCTCGCTATGCACCATCCCGACTCTTGCGTTCTTCTCAAGGATGTCTTCTTTCTACCCCCTTTGTATCTAAAGCTCTCTCCCGCCTTAAACCTGTTTCACTGACTGCCCCACACCTCTGGAATGCCCTTTCCCTCAGTACCCGACTAGTACCCTCTCTATCCACCTTTAAGACCCACCTTAAGACACACTTGCTTAAAGAAGCATATTAATAGCACTGTGGATAATACTGGACACATGATATATAAAGCTTGGCCCCCTGCAGACGCACTTACCAGAACTCCCTCCTACTGTCTCTGTACGTTCTCCCTACCTACCAATTAGACTGTAAGCTCCTCGGGTCAGGGACTCCTCTTCCTTAATGTTACTTTTATGTCTAAAGCACTTATTCCCATGATCTGTTATTTATATTATCTGTTATTTATTTGATTACCACATGTATTCCTACTGTGAAGCGCTATGTACATTAATGGCGCTATATAAATAAAGACATACAATACAATAACAGTGTTCAGGTTAACCTCCTTCTCATATATTAGCGTTCAGTTTAACCTCCTCCTCATATAACAGCGTTCAGTTTAACCTCCTCCTCATATAACAGCGTTCAGTTTAACCTCCTCCTTATATAACAGCGTTCAGTTTAACCTCCTCCTCATATAACAGCGTTCAGTTTAACCTCCTCCTCATATAACAGCGTTCAGTTTACAGCTCTGTAGCTTTGAATAAAATTTGTATGACACAAACGTGCATTTTTTTCATACAAACGTGGTAAATTTGATAGCATTATTGTTACATCATTTTATATATATCATATAATATAAAAATAAAAACAGGCAGATGGCACACACATAAAACAAAAATAGGTGCTTGTCCCATACAGGAAGTATGCATACATAGACCCCTTGAGGTCCTGTGTCTAGGATCGAAACGTCGGTGATCGTGCCACTTTTCTTCTAATACACGTTTTTTGATACTACTGAGTGTGCTGTCTCTTCCTTGCTTTGTGGCCCTGGGATTCTGGATCTGCCTGGTAAGGAGTCTATTTATGTATTATATAATATATATATATATATATTTTTTTTTTACTAAAACCGTTAGAATGCAATTATTATTCACAAAAATAATAACACACTTTGATGTGAATATATGTATATATTATTGAGCATGTCCGAGAATAAATCCCCCGTCTGATCCCCACACCAGCTTTCTTGCCTTTTTTTTGGTCTACAAAAAAAGATATAGAGATATTCAGTCTCGCCGTTATACAGGAAGAAGTATCTCTCCCGCAGCTCTCCTCATCCTCCACCGCACGCAGCTTTGCACCCGGGAGGAAAGTGTCCCGCCAGAAACGGGTCAGCCGCTGTCCTCCGCTTCCTAGAGATGAGGATGCAGCGTGGTCTGTGCGGCGAGATACAGGAGTACTGCGCATGCGTTACATATGTCCTGTTTCTCTCTGGACTTGGGGGGGGGGGGGGGGGGGGGGGGGGGGGGGGCCTGAGGGTGAAGCCTGTGATGAACATGGAAACAGCCTGCAAAAGACATTCTGGAGTATTATATTCCCAAGGCACGCAAAGTAAGTCATTGTGAGTATAAAAGGGACAGAAACCCTCCACCCGTAAGGGAGCAGCGTTCAGATGGATAATAAGCACAAAGTGACGCCCTGTGAGAGCGCGTTTGCATGGCATTACCCAGAATCCTTGGCTGCAGTGGGAGCATTGTATGCTGAGTGATTATGGGAAAAGACAGGGTGGTGGATCGGTCTGAGATGCCAGTGTGCTAATAAGCGGTATTTTTATTCTATTCTGAGATTTTACTGTCTATTCCCTTTGTGAGGAATAACGGCCGCACTCTGGGGTTATCATAATATCCCTGGAGAGAAAGAGAGGGGTAATGATACACCACCAAATACAGAACACTGCACCCCCACCCGCAGATAACAACCACCACACCCTCCCCCGCATGTCACCAGAACCCCCTCGCCCGCATATAACTACACCCTCCCCCGCATGTCACCAGAACCCCCTCGCCCGCATATAACCACACCCTCCCCCGCATGTCACCAGAACCCCCTCGCCCGCATATAACTACACCCTCCCCCGCATGTCACCAGAACCCCCTCGCCCGCATATAACCACACCCTCCCCCGCATGTCACCAGAACCTACTCGCCCGCATACAACTACACCCTCCCCCGCATGTCACCAGAACCCCCTCGCCCGCATATAACTACACCCTCCCCCGCATGTCACCAGAACACACTCGCCGCATATAACCACACCCTCCCCCGCATGTCACCAGAACCCTCACCTGCAGTTTACCAGAACCTCCTACACCCTCATCCACATGTCACCAGAACCCCCTCACCCGTATATAACTACACCAATCATGAGTTACCTTTACTTCCCCGTCTCATGGGCTTTAATGTTGTCATTGCATTTTGTTAAACATTGTTTAATGGTGTATGAGCAGGCATGCAGAACTCACGTGGCATCCAGTGAGCATTATAAAAAGGACATGCAAACCCAACAGAACCATGCACGGTGGCAGAACCACCTGCACGCAACCCCCCCCCCCGCCAGACACAAGAGCAAGAAACTGTACAATATAAACTCTTTATTTTGTTTATAAACTGGCAGAAACGTCAGATTTCCATGTCATTTATTACAGAATTAAATCGAGCCACAAATTTTGAAAAGAAACTATAGAAACTGGAAGAAAAAAAAAAAAGTTTGATGCTTAAGATAATAATTGAAATAAAGACACCAGTCTGTGCACTTTCCTCTCTGTACAGGAGAACACTGACAGCTCAGAGTATACACAGCAAGACACACTCAGGACACTGGACATGTATGGCTGACACCTAACAAGATATACAGAGGCAGGAGACCGAGATCAGCGGTCAGGCATCACCTGATACATGGGATTCAAGAAAATGTTCATTTGTCCACAGAGCGGTTAGCAAAATCTGCATTAATCTCCCACTGTGAGAGTGCCTGTGTGTGAGCATGAGTGCCTGTGTATGTAACTGAGTGAGAGCATGAGTGCCTGTGTATGTAACTGAGTGAGAGCATGAGTGCCTGTGTATGTAACTGAGTGAGAGCATGAGTGTGAGCACCTGTGAGCCTGCATGTGAGAGTAAGAGCAAGTGTGAAGGCTTGTGTGTATATAAAAGGCATGTGACTGATGCTCAGGTATAAAACCCACCCCCCAGTTTTAGTTTTCCAGGGGGGAAGGGGAGGGGGGGTGAGTTTTCCCACTTGCGCGCCCCCCAGACCGGCACTTACACATACAGGGCCAGTGAATGTTCAACGGAAACGGTGCTAATTAAACTGTACTCTGGCAAACAAACAAAAAAGCAACAATTAAAAAAAGCAACCAAAACTTTTATTGGATAGTGAGAAAATAAGTTAAAGTTCAGAACAGAGCCACATCCCCACCGCGTAAAAACGAGCTGAAAATGCAGGCAGCATAACATGGCAGAAACATGCAGCGCCGAGATAACCGACTGGTAACCGTACCAGCTCTCCACTCACCCAAAGTCTGCCACACACTGCCCGGGGGGGGGGGGGATCACTACTGTGCCATCTAGCACAGTGCTGCTCAACTCCGCTCCTCAAGCCCCTCCCATGCCAACAGGTCAGGTTTTCAGGACATCCAAGCTTCAGCACAGGTAGCTCAATCAAAGACTGAGCCACCTGTGCCGACACATGGACTGATTGAGCCACCTGTGCTGAAGCAGGAATATCATAAACACTTGACCTTGGGCGGGAGGGGGGGTCTTGAGCACTGGAGTTGAACACCCCTGATCTGGTACATAAACAGAACCCCTATCTATGGGCACAAAACACCCAGAAGGGTGGGGGGGGGGGGGGCCTCATACCTTACTGTGCCACCTGCACCCCATACCTGCAAGGTGAGACGCACGGCCATTAAATAAAACCGATTATGCACCGGGGTAGTCAATTGTTTAGAAGGAACTGCAAAATCAGTTATTTCATGCTGGGAAGTAGGAATGGCTCCCAGCCCTCAGGGTAGGAAACTTAGCTGCATGTTGGGCTATTGCCACATCTGCCATCTAACACACAGCACTATAGCCCAGAGCCACTGAAGGCTGCTAAGCTTCAGCACGCCTCTACTCCCATTCACATGAATGCCAGCCTAGCACCCTTTTGTGTCTCTGGGCCTGTGAGGCTCTCTCCCCTGGAGTGCTTGAGGTGAGAATTAGAGGTGTGCGAGGAGCTGGAATTGCTGGAGGATGTATACAATGTGTTTTGGGTTCGCAGAACACGTGAAGTGTCTGTATTGCTTTATATCGTTATTCTTCCAAGGAGAACGATCCCGACCATGACATTGTATGTATATCTATATCATTTTTTTTTTTTTAACAAAGCCCATTCAGCTGCATCTCAAACAACTGGGGATCTCGCGCAGAATCAGACACTGCCCCGTGACAGGTGCAGACACAGGAAACAGCTCCTGATCCCATTCACACAAAGGCAAAATAAAAAGGCACTGATAAAAAACAAAAAAGCAGCAGAAAAACGTGCCCCTCCTCAGGGTGGCGCCCCAGCCCAGAGAATGCCAACCACACATGGCACACGGGCAGCACTACCACCATCTAAAAAATAGCTGCACTTATTTCACACTTATTGTAAAAACACACAGGAGCACATAGCTGCAGGACGGGGTACAACCCCCTCACAAGCTTGAACAGGAGACATTTCCTAAACTGGCTGTACTAGGAAAGTCAGAGCTCCGAGAACATCTGAGTAACTAAACCCCATCTCTTCCGCCACAATTAGGTGCTTCAGGGAGAGGCATTAACCGTTCAGTGCCTTGCCAGGCTGCAACATACTTCCCTCCCCTCCCCTCGGGTCAACGGATCGTTAGGGGCCAAGAAGGAAGGGTAAGAGGGAAGAGACACAGGAGAGGAGTATTGGGACCCGATGAATCCAAAACAAATGCTCTGCCCAAGTCGGAGTAATGGAGGGAACAGGTCAGAGCTGTGTGCTCCAGGGTACCGCAGCCTCTCCCAGAAGGCAGGTGGAAGAGCGAGACACAAGGCATGTCGACGTCATAACGTAAGGGTCACTGTGATCGTTTAATACAAGGAACATGAGGAAAAGCAAGAGTCACCAGAACAAGACCCCAGCTCCCCTGCTGTGTACCAAGGAGCAAAAAGCCGAGGGACTGTCACTGTTCTGGCTGCTCTCCCATGTGTCATGCCTAACTGCTTCAGACAGGGAAACCTGAGCCCAGCGGTCTCCTTACAACCCCCCCCCACCCCAATCAGATCTGATCCTGCACACCACAGACAGGAGCTAAATTACGGAAAGTTTTAGCAAGTCCAACCCCAGCCAGGCAAAGAATCCTAGTGTGTGCTAGAGGCCGTGTTCTGGCTCACGCGTGAGGCCTCTCACACAGCGCATGGGGAGGGGGGGTGTGCTGGGGGACAATAGGATGAGTAAACACTGCTTTTAGTCCCTTTTCGAGCTTTAGAAAGATTCAGAGTAATCTCTGTCAAACGCTCAACTTAAAACCTTCAGAACCACAGCCTTGCAATGCTGCGCAGGCGGTTCTGGTGCTGAACAGGTCAAACACAGCTGCTCATCTGTTCATTTAAAAGGGCGGTGATGGTGGGGGATGACCCGCTCCTCGTACCTAGGACCCCTCCCCCGGCTCCATGGGGGTTTCCTGCTTTATCATTGTTGATAAATTATGAAAAATTATTGAAAAAAAAAAACAAAAACAGAGAAAGAAAACAAAACATATTTGGGGCCGGCCCCTCATAGTCGGCACAGACAGAAGAGTGTGGGGATAAACACTCCGAAGGCCACCAGGATGGGAAACATGAGGCTGCTGTTGTCCGAGGCGTACGGATTGGGGGTCCGAGGCCCGGACTGCACGCGGTTCTTGTTGCTCTGTTTCTTGTTATTGGAGCCTTCCTCCTCCTCCTCTTCTTCCTCCTCTTCCTTCTTCTCCAGGCCGGGATGGGGCTGCAGCTTTGGGACCTCTGCGGCAGGAAAGGGAAGACACAGGATTGATGACCACGCTGCCGGGACCCTTCCGTGGTTTAAGGCCACGTATGAAACTCTTCAGTGCTGGAGCTTGCAATATACTGCAGAACAACATCTCGGCACTGAAGGCTCCTAAGAGATTACTGGCCGAGACATCAGCATGTTATGGATACCTCCCACTGGGAATGTTTCCGAGTTGCAACATGAAACACTACTTACGTTTCAGTTTACACTCCCACTGTCTGCTAACTCTGCCTCCCCCCCCCCCCCCTCTCCTGTACCACCCATCTGAGGGAAGAGACTTCTGTGGTCTACAGCAATATTAACATTTCAAGAACTTGGGCAGTAGTGGCAACTATCCCAGCTACCGAGAGTACTCTAAGGCTACTTCTACTGCTTCTTTCTACACAGTCTGGGGACATCACATCTATATTTGGTGAAAACACACTACATTTATAGATCAGCCAAACAGGCGAAGTCCCTGCTTCTGTTCAACGTTTCCTACCGGTTGTCTTGGGCTTCTGTCAGAATGTGGGAAGGTTTCCCAAATCCACAGATCTCAACTCACCGTCTAGTGTTCCCTTCATGAGAAATAACGCGCACACTTTGGGGTTATCATAATATCCCTGGAAAGAAAAATAAAGGGGATTAGCGCTCAAAAGGAAAATGATACACCGCCAGAAACAAGACACTGAATCCCCACCCGCAGGTCACTAGATTCCTCCCTATGTCACCTCTCCAATGCGCTGCTGGACATCATGGCAGAAAAGAGGACACACAACATGCTCATATAGTCAGGGTCCCCCCCCAGTCCTGCGCAGCGTAGAGTCCATCACAAGTTACCTTTACAAACTCCACATTGAGTTTCCCAGTGAAGGTGGACACTTCCCCTTGCACACTCAGCTTCCCCTTCCTGATGCTGACTGGGATGATCTCGTCATGGGCCGTGCTGTGTCCTACACGGTCAAAAATATCCAGGTCCTTCACCACGGCATGGCCATTCACACGCACGTCAAACACCTGAGGGCAGCAGAGGGCAGAAACGTGAGCCGGGAGCTCGGGCTGCACAGATAACGTTCCAGCTGCTGGGCTCCCATGTGACAGGAGTGCTGACAGGCTGTACGAGTGAGGGCAGCAAGGGACGCAACCACCTCACCTTCTGCTGGGGACTGTGCAAAATAAACCTCTGCAAACTTCAACACGAGGACGTACTCTCCCTCGTCCCGTATGGGAATCTCGTACCCGAAGGTGTCCTCATTATACCGCTCAGTCTGATACAGGACTTGATCCTCTGAGCTGGCGCGCAGGATGGGCAGCTTCAAGCCATAATCGGACGCTGCGCAGGGAGAGAGAACAAGCATGAACATGGATACCCAAACACCGGGAAAAGACCAGCATACTGCACATGTGAAGTGGCATAAGGAGGGTACATTGCAATATCATGCAGCTCACAACAACACACACCGGACTCTATGACGGGGACACAGCCTGCAGCAGCGCGAGGGATAGGAGCGGGACCCAGACATCCCCACATGTAGAAACCGACCCGGGGGCCAACAGGAGAAGGGGCAGTCAGTTCCTGCCCCTCCATCTACTTACTCCCTGAGACTGTCCCTGCCATCCCCTTCGTTTTCCCCAGGCCTGTTCCTGTACTCCATTCCTCTTCTTGCCCCAGGGCATGTCTCTGTCCCCCATTCCTCCTCTTGCCCAGGGCATGTCTCTGTCCCCCATTCCTCCTCTTGTCCCAGGGCCTGTCTCTGTCCCCCATTCCTCTTCTTGCCCACGGGACTGTCCCTGTCCCCCATTCCTCTTATTGCCCCAGGGCCTGTCCCTGCACCCCCCCTCCCCGTTGCACCATGGGTCTGTAGCTGCCCCTCTTCTCGTTGCCCGCCATCGGACTGTCCCTGGCTGCCTTCCCTTGTTGACCCCCTCCCCTCTACATACCTCTGCCCACTCTGCCCTCCAGCGGGTCCTTCCGGTAGTGGATCCCGTGCACGTCCACATGGGCCTCTCCGCCCGAATTCACCGCCCAGATCACCTTGTCCGTCAACCCGGCCCCCTCCGCTTGGAACGGCCCGAGCGCGGTGAGGAGGAGGAGGGCGGCCAGCGGGACCAGCGCGGTCCCGACCCCGGCCATCTCTCCGTGTGTGCTGCCCGGCGTCACTTCCTCCCCCGGGCGGACTCCCCGCGCTCCGCCGCCACCGCCGCCGCCAGCCCGCACATTTCATTCACTCTCCCCCCCGAGGCCTCACCCGAACTTGACGCGCTCCGGCCCGCAGCCAATCACAGCGCGCGCCGGGCAATGATTCACCAGCCATCGGCCGAACTAGACCACTGATTGGCTGAGAGGGGCGAGGAAGGGGCGGAGCAATGAATAATAAATAGAGAGATCAACCAATCCTCAGCCGACACTGCGCAGGGGGGGCGGAGTCACAGGCTGCGGTTTGGTTGAGCGGAAATAACCGGTTGGCAGGAGGCGGAAGTGCGCGGAGCTTCCGGAGGGGGGGAGGAAGAACCGGGGTTCCGCGACACCGGCTGGCGCTTTGTAACCGGGCGGGGCGTCAGATCCAGGGCCTCTCTCACTCCGGAGGAGTCTCGGACGGGAGACACGCGAAGCTTCGATACGGGCCGCGCGGCGGGAGCCAGCCAATCAGAGCGCTCCAGCGCGGCCTACAGCGGAGCATTGTGGGAACCTCTGCAGGAAGGACATGGCAGCAAGGCATGCTGGGAGTGGGAGAACCTGTCACCATGGCAACGGCCCTGGAGAGAGGCCCTGAAACACACACACACAGGTCTAAATATAGCCGAGAGGCATTGAGTATCAGTATGCACACACACGGACCGGACTTCATACTTTAAGTGTACACAAGACTTGAGATTTATGAGATTTATCTATGTTTTGAGCGTGTGTGTGTGTGTGTGTGTATATATGTATATATATATACACACACACACACTGTAACATAGTGAGATTTGCAGCGTATATATATCCGCCACTCCCTTGATAAAGGCCCTGTTTTTAGGACTGAAACGTTGGTGTTTTGTGCCTGCTTTACTAATACAATTCTTTTTGCTAATAAGTGTGCTGTCTCTTCCTTGCTGTGCCTACTTTGGATTCCCTGGATTCTCTGGTCTGCCTGGTAAGGAGCCTTTGATTATATATATATATATATATATATATATATATATATATATATATATATATATATATATACATATACATACACACACA
>NW_027455973.1:17500-27462 GCF_040206685.1 Ascaphus truei | reverse complement strand
TGTCACTGATGCACTGCAGACCTAAACATAGGAATAGATACTAGATATAATGTGATAGTGATGTAGGTGCTCCCTAGGTAAGTATTAATGAACAAAAAACAGAGAAAATAAACCTAGTTTGGGCACTCTAGTACATCAAGTGGGTGAGGTATGGAGGATTTAAAAAAAAACTTTCATAAATCACTAAATAAAATATTGGGGATTAAAACGAATATTAAATGCTGTGATCCTAAGGTCTGAACCTGTGATAACAAGTTCTGGATCAGTAATGCGGATGGCAGAAACACTCAAAAAGGAGTGTCCTGCAATCAGAAAGGTGAGTAAAATACAAACACCTGTGTGAATAACCAGAGGTGTAGGGCTCAACTGTTTAGGTAGGTCTCAGTGCACATATCCTGAATATATAATATATGAAAAAATATATATATATATAGTAACCATACAAAAAGACCCTAGCTTGGTCTGCCGATAGCCAAGAACAGTGATTGAGGCACTGCGACTCCACAGTAGCTAGATATATGTTACTGGAGGTAGGGTCAGTAATTGTGCGGTGTAATCATGTGTCAAGGTGTTGTGGTTAGAAAAGGGTTGTTGAATAAGTATAACATAGTTGAGAGCAGGTGGGTATTAGCCCCTCTGCTATCAAGTGTGTTCACCAGCGCTCTTATATACCTTTATATATATTCATTTTTTTTTTCATATATTATATATTCAGGATATGTGCACTGAGACCTACCTAAACAGTTGAGTCATACACCTCTGGTTATTCACACAGGTGTTTGTATTTTACTTATCTTTCTGATTGCAGGACACTCCTGTTTGAGTGTTTCTGCCATCCGCATTACCGATCCAGAACTTGTTATCACAGGTTCAGACCTTAGGATCACAGCATTTAATACTCGTTTTAATCCCCAATATTTTATTTAGTGATTTATTAAAGTTTTTTTTTAAATCCTCCATACCTCACCCACTTGATGTACTAGAGTGCCCAAACTAGGTTTCTAAACATAGGTCTGTCAGGTATAGGGCTGTTCATTCACACTGTCACATTCCTCCCCTGTTAGTGTGTGGCTCGGGCCACGCACGGCTGAAGCCTGACCATCCACCCCTTCTCTAGAAAATAAGTCAGCATTTGCATTTTCTTTTCCAGGCCTGTGCTGAATCTCAAACGAGAAGTGTTGGAGGGCCATATACCACCTGGTTAACCTAGCATTGGAGTCCTTCATATTATTTAACCACTTTAATGGAGCATGTCTGTTACTAACGTAAAATGGACTCCCGCCAGGTAATGCCTCAAGGCCTTGATTGCCCACTTTACTACGAGGCACTCCTTCTCAATTACTGAGTATTTTTTTCCCTTGGGAACAATTTCCTACTCAGAAAAAGGATCGAATGTTCCACTCCCTCAAACTGTTGTGCGAGCACTGCCCCTAGCCCTATCTCTGAGGCATCGGTTTGAACGATAAAAGGTTTATCGAAGTCTGGGCTTCTAAGGACGGGACCCTCTGATAGACACATTTTTACCTCCTCAAAGGCTCTCAGGCACTCCCTTGACCATACCACTTGTGTAGGGGCACACTTTTTTGTGAGGTCTGTTAGTGGGGCTGCAACTTCCGAGTAGTTGGGGATGAACCTCCGATAGTATCCTGCTAAACCCAACAGGGAGCGTACCTACTTTTTTGTTCGGGGGGTCGGAAATTCTTTCAGGGCAGCTACCTTATTGGCTAGTGGCCTTACTTTTCCACCTCCCGCTGAATACCCTAAATACTTGGTTTTCACCTTACCTAAGGCACATTTCTTAGGGTTGGCTGTGAGCCCTGCCTCTCTTAGAGATTTGAGGACATCTTTCAGCCTATTTAGATGGGCCCGCCAGTGTTTACTACAAATGACAATGTCATCTAGGCTCCATGCAGTCCAAATGGCATTGTCACAAACTGGTATAAACCCATAGGAGTGGCAAAGGCTGTTATGCTCTTGGACTTTTCCTCTAAAGGTATTTGCCAGTATCCTTTTGTTAAGTCCAGCGTGGATATATATTCCGCGTTACCAAGGGCGTCAATTAACTCGTCCACCCTTGGCATCGGATATACGTCAAACTTGGATACCGCATTGACCTTTCGAAGGTCCACACAAAATCTTACCTTCCCATTGGATTTAGGGACCATAACCAGTGGACTACATCACTCGCTGCATGATTCCTCAATCACGCCTAAGTGTAACATTTCTTGTACCTCCTTCTCTACCAGGGCCTTACGGCTTTCAGGCAACCTGTAAGGACGAGAACGTACTTTTACCCTAGGTGCTGTCTCTATCACATGTGAAACTAAATTAGTTTGCCCTGGTAAATCAGAAAAAACATAATTGAATTGTGTAATTATTTCTAACAAGTCCCCTTTTTGTTCAGAGGACATTTGTCTACCCATTGGGATTTTCTTGTCCCCACAGATGTTCTCTCGTGGGGGGTGAGGACCCAGGTCCAGTTCCTCGCCCCCCGGGTGGATGAATAGAGACTGCTGCACCTTCCAGGGTTTCAGCAAGTTTACGTGGTAAATTTGTTTACCCTTCCTGGACCCTGGTTGAGCAATCTCGTAATCCACATCACCCGTGCGGCGGAGTACTTCGAATGGGCCCTGCCATTTGGCTAGGAGTTTGCTCTCGCAACTGGGTAACAACAACATCACCTGGTCTCCCGGATGAAACACTCTCATACGAGCATTTTGATTGTAATGTCTCTCCTGACTGTCCTGGGCTGATCTAAGATTCTTCCTAGCAAAATGGCCAACCACATCTAGGCGCTTCCTAAGGTCCAATACATATTGAAGGGTATTCTTAGAAGGGGACCGCTGTTCCTCCCAGGACTCCTTTAGGAGGTCTAGGATACCCCGGGGTTGGCAGCCATACAGCAATTCAAATGGAGAGAATCCCGTGGAGGCCTGGGGAACTTCCCGCACTGCAAACAGCAGAAAAGGGAAAAAATCATCCCAGGTTCTCTTCTCTGAATCTACAAATTTTCTCAGCATACCTTTTAGAGTTCGGTTAAATCTTTCCACCACTCTGTCAGTCTGTGGATGGTAGACCGATGTCCGAACAGACTTGACCTCTAGTAATTTTAAGACATCCTGCATCAGTTTAACAATAAAATTTGTACCTTGGTCGGTCAACAAAACCTGGGGAAGTCCAACCCGTGAGAACAGCTCCAACAATTTGTTGGCTACTTGCTTCGCCGTTGCTGTCCTCAGGACGAATGCCTCAGGATATCTTGTTGCATAGTTGACTATTACGAGGATAAACCTGTGTCCTTTCACAGAAGGCTCCAGAGGCCCTACAAAGTCTACACCAATCCTCTCAAAGGGAACTGACACCAAGGGTAGAGTAACCAAGGGAGCTGGTTTTTGTCCCTTCGGACTAGTTAGCTGGCATTCAGGACAGGCCGCACATAACTTAGCAATATCACTATGCATCCCTGGCCAATATAGGCGGAACGAAATACGGTCCAAGGTTTTATCTCTACCAAGGTGACAACCGCAAGGGACAGTATAGGCTAGGGCAGTGTTTCCCAAAGTGTGCGCCCCGGCACCCTGGTGCGCCACGGCTTGGCTAGAGGGGCGCAGAGATCAGGGCCGCCAGCAGCGGGAAACAAGGGCTGCTAGTTAATTTAAAAAAAAAAAAAAAAAACCTCTGAAGCCGGCGCCGGGTCTCCTTGGCAGCACCAGAAGTAAGAGAGAGGGAGGCCCGGCGCGCACGCTGGAGGAGCAGCACCGGGAGACAGATGTCTCCCAGCAGCACTGCAGCCTCACACACCCCCTCCCTCCCCACAGCACACTGGCCCTCCCCCCGCAGCACACCGGCCCTCCCCCCACGTGGCACAGGCCCCCGCAGCACTGACCTCCCCCGTGCAGGGACCGGGCCGTTCAGCCATACCCCCCCCCCCCGCAGCATCGGCCCCACGCATCACCGACACATATATATATATATCTGTGTGTGTGTGTGTGTATATATATCTGTGTGTGTGTGTATATCTCTGTGTGTGTGTGTGTATATATCTGTGTGTGTGTGTGTGTATATCTGTGTGTGTGTGTGTATATATCTGTGTGTGTGTGTGTGTGTTGTGACAGAAACCAGGGGATGGTAATAAATTCCATATATAGGGCTCCCAGGATACTGAACAGTTTCTATCCTGTTTGGCCTGGGAGTGCAGCCTTATAATACATGCACTCCATCCCACAGTTTGGCAAGCGCTGGAACTGAGGGATGAGAGATCCAGACCAGAGTTTGTCTGCTGCCTGATTTCTGTCACCTATCATGCTAATTAGAAATCAGGTATGTAAGACTGATTTCCTGTTTGCTCTCCCCTCTCCCCAAGAGCCTGGAGGCTGGAAGGCTGCTGAACTACAGTGGGGAGAAGCCTCTTCCCCAAACAGGTTCAATCATTCTGTTCATTTGTCTAAGACTGCAAAAGTACCTTGTTTTGTTGTTGGAAGTGGAAAAGCCACTTCCACCCTGAGTTAGGGAAATCTAAGTTAAGTTATCGCTCAGGTGAGCAGCTTTTGTTTTTGATGTGTTTCTGTTGTATGCACTGTGGCAGTCTCAGTGCCTGGGACTGAATAAACCAGGCATAGCCTGTTTAAAGGAACAGTACGTGACGCCTCATCATTTAACCTACCCTAAAAGACCGTGTTCTAACAGTCCTGGACAAACGGCGGAGCCCCGGAGTAAGCTGTTTGTCACATATGGTGGAGAATGCGGGCAGAACACTAAAAGGTCTGCAAGTTAAAGAACTTTAACAAGAAAAAAAAAAAAAATTCTCTCTCCAAACAAGACTGAAGACGTGGTGAGTGCGCTGGTACGCAATGTCGCTGTCCAGAAAGACTCGAATGAAGCCCAGCAAAAGATTAATGCAGCCCTGCAACAGGCGAATGAAACCCAGCAACAGCTGTTAATAGCCCAGCAAGAGACTAATGCAAACCAGCAATGGCTGTTAATAAACCAGCAAGAGACTAATGCAAACCAGCAACAGGCGAATGCAAACCAGCAAGAGACAAACCGCTTGCTGAGAGAGGAGCAACAACGGTTCGCTCAGGGCTTACAGCAGGAACTCGAGATCCTGAGGGGGACTATCAGTAACCTTCCACTGGCAGAGGCAGCCCCAGTTCCGAAAATGACCAGGGCAAGCCACTACGTTCAGAAGATGGGACCCTCGGATGATGTGGAAGCCTATCTTCTCACGTTTGAACGCACGGCACAGAGAGAGGGATGGCCAGAAGCTGAGTGGGCTGGTCTAATCGCACCCTTCCTAAGCGGCGAACCCCAGAAGGCTTACTTTGATCTAGAGCCAGCCGAAGCTAACGTCTATGCAAAATTGAAGTTCGAGATCCTCGCCCGCCTCGGCGTAACCACGGCTGTTTGTGCCCAAAGGTTTCACGCATGGTCCTTCACGATGGATAAAGCCACCCGAAGCCAGATGTATGACCTCATCCACCTCGCCCGGAAGTGGCTACAACCCGAGATCAACTCAGCAAGCCACATCGTGGAACGGTTGGTCATGGACCAGTTCTTGAGGAAACTTCCCTCTGCCTTACGCCGTTGGGTCAGTCGGAGTAACCCGCACAATGCGGATGAGCTTGTGGCCCTCGTAGAAAGGTACAATGCAGCAGAAGAGCACCCGCAACCCCACTACCCGAGGTTCCAGGACTCTTCCAGAGACGGTAAAAGGGTACCGGGGTTAAGGGGCGCTGAAGAGCGGCGACCACCTTCACGCAGCACCAGCAACAGTGGCTCGCACACTAAGGGCAATAGCCAACATGGGGAGCCGGGAAAAGGCTCTAAGTGGGACACAGACTATGTACCTAAATGTGTAAATTGTCATGAGAGGGGCCACACAGCAAAAATCTGCCCACTAAATGATGAACCCATGCAATGCAACAGCGTGGAACCTTATTCGCTATGGTCCCAATGTATGGGCCCTAGCCCAGAGGACCCCTTGAATAACCATCTGTGGGCATTTGTAAAGGTTAATGGTAAGAGGGTTCGGGCACTTCTTGACTCTGGGAGCATGGTCACACTAGTGTACGAATACCTGTTGCCCATTAAGAAGAAACAGTTCACAAAGAGTGGCAATTTGTTGAATACATGGGGATAATCATGAATATTCCACTGTTGATGTTTTTTTTTAAACAGAGTTTGGTTCTTTAGATTTCAAGGTGGGTATTGTACCCAAACTGGCACATGATGTGTTAATAGGGACCGACTTTCCCCATTTTCTAAAAATGTGGTCCCCCGCTCAGAATAGCGCCCAGAGTTCAATAGCGGACCATAACGAAGTATTAGAAGAAACAAATCCTTTCCCTTTTTCAGAAATGGATGTTGACGAGGGCCCAAATAAGAAGGGGGAAAAGGAGGAATGCTGTAAAATTCCCTTCCCCATCACTACTTTGGTAGGGAATACCACAAATCAAGATGTTGATCAGACACTTACCACCCCGGAACCGGATAAGACTCTCGCTGACCTAGAGGTCAGTCCTGGGAGTTTTAAGAAGGCCCAGTGGGAGGACCCCACATTAGCGGTAGCAAGGGGAAATATACGGGACCAGAATAGTACTCCTGGCCAACCAGATAGGCCACTTGCTTACCCCTACTTCGAGGTAGACAACGACCTAGTATATCGGGTGGATAAAAGGAAATCAGTTACAACTAAACAATTGTTGGTACCACGGACATTCCGTAATGTAGTATTACACCTCGCACATAGTCATCCATTGGGGGGACACCTAGGGGTGGAAAAGACAAAAGAAAAGGTTCTCCGAAGCTTCTATTGGCCTGGGGTTCTGGCAGAAATTCCGAATTATTGCTCCTCATGCCCAGAATGTCAGATCACCGCCCCGTTCAAAGCGTACCGCAGCCCATTGGTACCCCTTCCCATAATAGAGGTACCATTTGACCGGATTGCTATGGATCTAGTAGGACTCCTAATAAAGTCTGCTAGGGGACATCAGCATATATTGGTAATATTAGATTATGCCACCCGATATCCGGAGGCAGTTCCCCTATGTAGCACCTCTGCTAAAAACATAGCAAAAGAGTTAGTAGTTCTGTTTTCCCGGGTCGGAATTCCTAAAGAGATTTTATCTGACCAGGGAACACCATTTATGTCCCAAGTAACAAAAGAGCTATGTAAACTCCTAAAAATCAAGCATCTCAGAACCTCAGTCTATCATCCACAAACAGATGGTTTAGTGGAAAGGTTCAATAAAACCTTAAAGAGCATGTTACGGCGGGCGGTCGATAATGATGGGAAAAACTGGGATTGTTTGTTACCGTACCTGTTATTTGCCATTAGGGAAGATCCTCAATCATCCACAGGTTTCTCCCCGTTTGAACTATTGCATGGCCGACACCCAAGGGGCTTACTGGATATAGCCAAAGAGACTTGGGAACACGAGGTTACCCCTTACAGAAGTGTAATAGAGCATGTTGCCCAGATGCAGGACCGCATTGCTGCAGTCCTAGCCATAGTGAGGGAACACATGGAGAAAGCTCAAGAAGCACAGAGGAATACGTATAATAAGGGTGCTAGGGTCAGAATTTTTTTTCCAGGTGATAGGGTACTAGTTCTGGTTCCCACCGTGGAGAGTAAATTCCTTGCTAAATGGCATGGGCCATATGAGGTCTTGGAAAGAGTGGGAGAAGTAAATTATAAGGTAAGACAGCCAGGTAGGAGGAAACCTGAGCAAATTTACCATATAAACCTACTCAAGCCCTGGAAAGATAGAGAAGTCTTGTTAACCCTAGTATCCCCAGGTCCGTCAGAGAATCAAGAAACTGACCCAGAGGTTAGCATAGCTGAAACCCTGTCCGTTCATCAGAAACGAGAGGTTCAGAATTTAGTGAGAAGAAACAAAGAAATCTTCTCTACACAGCCAGGTAGAACTAGCGTAATTGAACATGACCTAGTTTCTGAACCGGGGGTCCGAGTTAACCTTAAACCGTACCGAATCCCAGAGGCCAAAAGAGAGGCTATAAGTTTAGAGGTTAAAAAAATGCTAAAACTAGGCATAATTGAGGAATCCCAAAGTGGGTGGAACAGCCCTATAGTCTTAGTCCCAAAGATGAGAAAGTCAAACCGCGCTCTTGCTTCCTAACAGGATCTCGTAGTGGATCAACTCTTCCCTCTTGCAGCTGATGTGATGTGAAGGCACCCCTCCTCCACAGGTCCCGTCGCAGGATGGCTCCAAACGCGGGCAACAGCAGGGAATGAAACACAAAAGCGCACCGAGGGTCAAGATTTAATTAAAACATGTTAGTAGTAGTAACAATAAAAACTTACATGTAAGGGTAAGTACATCCAGTATTGAGGTGCAGAGGAAACAGTCCTGGTGGTGTCCTGGGCATAAAGAGATGGTGCAGAGGCTTACGAGGTAGACCCGCGCGCTGGGGCTGCCTGGCTCGGCACTCGACACCACGTTGTTCTTACTTCCGGGTTGCGGCTTCTCGCAGGACCCGTGAATAGTAGCCCGCCTCAAACGCCGGTTCCCCAGAGAAACTCACTCCGGCGTGCCGAAGGGTCTCTGGTTTTTGATGGGACAGCTGGGGGTAGGTACACCAGTGGGCTGACTTCTAGCTGCACCGTAGGGCTTTCGCAACGTGTTTCACACAGTGTTGTGCTTCATCAGGCCTGAACAAGGTTTTGTAATGACTACCGGAAACTAAACGCAGTGTCAAAATGTGATACTTATCCTATGCCCAGGGTAGATGAACTTGTAGAGAGACTGGGCAAAGCCCGATATCTCACAACCCTAGACCTAACAAAAGGGTACTGGCAGGTTCCCCTCACAGAAAGGGCAAAAGAAAAGACAGCCTTCTCAACCCCAGACGGCCTCTTTCAGTATAAGGTGCTGCCTTTTGGCTTACATGGAGCTCCCGCCACATTCCAAAGAATGATGGATAAAAATTTAAAACCACATGCTCGGTATGCTGCCGCCTACCTGGATGATGTGGTAATCCATAGTGAAGATTGGCAATCCCACCTTCCAAAGGTCCAAGCTGTGCTCGACGCAGTTCGGTCTGCTGGACTAACTGCTAACCCCGCTAAATGAACTATTGGTCTGGAGGAGGCCAAGTATCTGGGGTATTCTATTGGCAGAGGTTTACTCAAACCCCAAACACTCAAAGTGGAGGCGATACAATATTGGCCAAGGCCAGTTACAAAAAAACAAGTAAGGACCTTTTTGGGGTTAATTGGGTACTATAGAAGGTTTATTCCCAATTTTGCAACTAAGGCAACCCCACTAACCGACCTCACAAATGCAAGAGGACCGCTAATGGTAAAGTGGTCCCCCGAAGCCGAACAGGCCTTTAGAAGCCTGAAAGAAGCTCTCTGTGCCCAACCAGTGTTGGTCACACCTGACTTCTCCAAAGAGTTCGTAGTCCAAACCGACGCATCTGAGGTAGGGCTGGGGGCGGTACTCTCCCAGGAGTCTCAAGGTGAGGAGCACCCCATCTTTTATTTAAGTAGGAAACTAAATCCCCAGGAGAAAAATTACTCCATAGTAGAGAAAGAGTGTCTCGCAATAAAGTGGGCTGTAGAGACGCTCAAATACTACCTGTTGGGGAGAAAATTCCGGTTGGTCACAGATCATGCACCCCTTACCTGGATGTGTCAAAACAGGGAAAAGAATGCTAGAATGACCAGGTGGTTCCTAAGCCTACAACCCTTTAAATTTTCTGTGGAACACAGGTCAGGGCACAAACATGGCAATGCTGACGGGTTGTCAAGGATGCACTCCCTAATATCCATGGTCGCTCATCCCTCGAGGTCTGAGCTGGGGGGGTGGATATGTGACAGAAACCAGGGGATGGTAATAAATTCCATATATAGGGCTCCCAGGATACTGAACAGTTTCTATCCTGTTTGGCCTGGGAGTGCAGCCTTATAATACATGCACTCCATCCCACAGTTTGGCAAG